>NC_092266.1:27165756-27385756 GCF_036320965.1 Panulirus ornatus | reverse complement strand
ATATATATATATGTGTGTGTGTGTGTGTGTTTACTTATCCCTGGGGATAGGGGAGAAAGAATACTTCCCACGTATTCCCTGCGTGTCGTAGAAGGCGACTAAAAGGGGAAGGAGCGGGGGGCTGGAAATCCTCCCCTCTCATTATTTTTTTTTTTTAATTTTCCAAAAGAAGGAACAGAGAAGGGGGCCAGGTGAGGATATTCCCTCAAAGGCCCAGTTCTCTGTTCTTAACGCTAACTCGCTAACGGGGGAAATGGCGAATAGTGTAAAAGAAAAGATATATATATATATATATATATATATATATATATATATATATATATATATATATATATATATATATATATACATATATATATATATATTCTTTTTCTTTCTTTCATACTATTCGCCATTTCCCGCATTAGCGAGGTTGCGTTAAGAACAAAGGACTGGACCTTTGAGGGAATATCCTCAAATGGCCCCCTTCTCTGTCCCTTCTTTTGGAAAATTAAAAAAAAACGAGAGGGGAGGATTTCCAGCCCCCCGCTCCCTTCCCTTTTAGTCGCCTTCTACGACACGCAGGGAATACGTGGGAAGTATTCTTTCTCCCCTATCCCCAGGGATATTTTTTTTTTTTTTTTTGTCGCCGTCTCCCGCGTTTGCGAGGCAGCGCAAGGAAACAGACGAAAGAAATGGCCCAACCCACCCCATACACATGCACATACACATATATATATATATATATATATATATATATATATATATATATATATATATATACATATATATATCGTTCACTGTTTACACCTATAACGTGCAAAAGGTTAAGTATTGGAATTGAGTCACAGTAAGATATTTTCTTAATTTTCGGAATTCCTTGAACTGGAATATCACACCTTTTTTTGTAATTAGGTCGTGTTCACGGTGTATGATTCTGTCTGGTGCAGATATCCAATTCTACGCCTCAGTGAAAGTGGAATTTGCTTTTTGCTCCTAACTTACTTGTACATTTTTAAGCATTTTCCAGCCCAGTGGCCGACTGAAGCATAATGTGGCAAGCCATTCTGCTGCGGTGCTTTTTTTTTTTTTTTTTTTTTTCCCGTTGATGACAGTGGTGTGAGTCAAGTCTGCGGTTGGTGGACATGGTGGCGGATCACTGTTGGTGAGGATGCGGGACTAAATGTCTCAATGAGACGTGTACCCTCCACAACCCGGCTCCTGGTCCTCTCCTGACTGTCCACAACCCGGCTCATGGTCCTCTCCTGACTGTCCACAACCCGGCTCATGGTCCTCTCCTGACTGTCCACAACCCGGCTCACGGTCCTCTCCTGACTGTCCACAACCCGGCTTGATGGCCACTGATGACTGAAAACCGGCCACTGATGACACGAGAACCCGGAACATAGCCAACCATAACTCTATAACCCTGCTCATGGCCACTCATAACTTTAACAGGCTCATGGCCACTCATAAATGTCCGTGACCAGGATCATGGCCTTTTACGACTGACCGCAACCCGGCTCATGGCCACTTACGACTGACCGCCACCCGTCTCAAGGCCACATATAACTGAATGCAACCTGTCTCATGGTCACTTTACGACTAACCGCAACCCGGCTCATGGCCACTTACGACTGACCGCCACCCGTCTCAAGGCCACATATGACTGAATGCAACCCGTCTCATGGTCACTTTACGACTGACCGCAACCCGGCTCATGGCCACTTACGACTGACCGCCACCCGTCTCAAGACAACATATAACTGAATGCAACCTGTCTCATGGTCACTTTACGACTAACCGCAACCAGGCTTATGACCACTTACGACTGAACACAACCCGGCTTGTGGCCGCTCATGACCAAGCCTTAGTCCCGCAGAGTTCAACTGGCCAATATAGGGTTCATTACAAGTGGGATATGATGCACATATTTTTGTCCTAAAAAAAATCTTTGTCAAAATGTAGTGCGTCTGTTCGATCCAATTACCAGATATGTTTTTAAGAACTGAAACAGTAAATAATTGTTTTTATGTGGAAGAGTATTTTTGAGACTTGCTAAATCATTCATTGATCTCATTACATAATACGCAGTAAGAAGTCACCGGATCTTATTCGCTGAATATCACAGTTGAAGTTGTTAAATTCGCTTGGTATGTGTCTGGCAGAGGCCATAGCTATACCGATGGCCCGTCAGTACAAGACCGTCAGCCTGAGTTTTGCACCAGGTGGTAGCCTAGCCCGCCGCCCGTGTGCACATCGTGTATCATAAGTTGTATCCTGTCTGATTATATATATATATATATATATATATATATATATATATATATATATATATATATATATATATACATAAACTTACTGCTATCCTCGTGTGATAAGAGTTGTTAGGTTATCAGAACAGACTGAATCTATATTATTGTTAGGCTTCAGTACGTGACAGTGAGCCTATATACTTACATGCTTTGTAACAGAGCATGAAAAGGCATAAAACAGGTTATATAGGTGCTTAGTACTTGTGTGTGGTTATTGTAGTCATTATCATCAATATTATTCCGAACAAGGTTTCTCTAGCATCCTTTACGGGTTTCACAATAGCCTGGTAACCAAAGAACTTATGCAACCCCGGTAGTTCATAATTTATGCATGGAATTCTTCTAACCTGATCTTGGCTAATAGTTGCCACAACATTGCTTCGAATGCTAAATAATTTTGCTTAAAAAGAAGGGGGGAGGGGGGGGGGGGAGAACGTGTGGAAAATAATTGGGTTTCAGAAAATACTATGCGATGCTTACAGTGTTCCTTGACCAACAAAAAGGTTGACAAACGCTGACGTACACGGTTGTGGTCAAACTATATACACGGCGTGTTAGTAACTGTTGCCGCTATGAAGCTGTACCCTTAGCTAACCCACGACGTTACGAACGCTGAACTCGACGTTACGACCCTTGGGCATCTGGCTCAGCCATGGCCTATAAGGGTCATGTCAAAGGTCACACATCACACCAAGCGTGTTACCGTTGTTACAAGACAATGAATCATAAGAGTATTAACACCTACCCCACCCTTACTTTGTTGTGAAAATGAACATAGTAATTTCTTAATGATATGCATACGCAAATTAGTTTTGAAAGACACCACGTTAGGGTTAACTCGCCATCCAGAGGACGGCAAATTGCAAAAGAAACATATAGAGAACATCTCACTCCATCTCTGTAATTCCTACCTATATTTCCAGTTGCACATCGAGCGTGATGCGGCCACATATACGCGTGCTGTGGGAAGGCATGACGCGGCTCAGTGTGAATAGGACAGGAGACAGCTGGTTAGTGGGGGAGTGGCAGCGTCGGCACCAGTCAACCAGACCTCCACACCACAGCCTGCGCATCGCACGCTACCCACACCCCGCTCGACGAAGCTTACACTTCCAGCGACGCTCCTACGCTTCTGGAATGGTCTTAATCTTAACTGGATGAAACGAAATCGACTTAACTCCGGGTTATGTACACTTGTAATTCATTTTCATATTCCAAAATATCATTCGAATGTAAGTCATAAGCGTTCGTTGATTACTGTTCGCTACTTACATATAATATTATTTATGCATACAAAGGTAGATATGGGAGAAAGAATAAGCCTACTGCCCACATATTTGCTGCGTGACGTGGAAGACGACCAAAAATAGCGGGAGTTTGGGCAGGAGCTGATGCTTCTCCATTCATGTACTACTTCCAAAAAGAAGTAACACGAAGGATCCTACCCGGAGAACACAGTTGTTTGTAAAGTCAGGGAACAGTGTGAGGGCAAGAGCTAAGGAAGCAGTAGCGCTCTGTTGAAGGAGGAATTGAAGAAATGTGTAAGGTAGTGAGCCCCAGACTGATGTCCGAAAAAATAAATGATTACAAAAGGTGGGTAATTACCAGCGCTTATTCTCTGGAAAGACGAAAGGAGTAAAGAAAAACAGGCAATGTGTTTTTTGGGAGTTGAGCATAACAATTTCCATGAGTGTTCGAGTATTAGTGGTCTGAATGAGAGAGTGGGTAATGTGGAATCTGTCCATCTGTATCTATCTATCTGTCTATCTAGGTAAGGAGTGTTCATATAGAAAGCGAAGGACAGTGGGAAATGATGTATTTAGGCTCATGAAAGATCTCTATACAAATTAACCTGATGGTCTGTTGCCCTGTGAACTCAAGTGGTTAGCTGGAACTCTGGACAGGCCACGTGAAATGTTGCTTAGGGAACTCGGGTGAAGAGGGATGGGTGCCAGAGAAATTGAGGAAGGCCTAATGTAAACTTTTTCAAAGAAAGGTATTAAGAGAAACTCGCTGGTGTCATCGACACACGCGATTTGTAAGATATTGTAAAAGATACTCAGATATAGATGAGAACTTTAGGACAAATCGAAGTGCATGGGCACAGATGAAAGTGGTCCTGCTTAACGGATCTTCTGGACTCGCATAATATGAATTCTGACCTATCTAATACATGGTTAGGTGGACTTTGTTCTGCTACAGCCAGAAGGCATTGGACTCTTGCCCACAGGTTAGTCAGTGAAACTGAATATCCAGACAGGTATACGAGTGGGGCTTCCTCGGTGGAGACAAAATTACCGAAAAGGACGAGAATGAAGGGCACACACACGTCAAGGGTGAGTTTTCAAACTGAGGTAAGTAACCAGAACGTTGGCATGCAGGGTTCCGTCTTGGAGCTGTTCCTCTAACACTGGTCAAAGAAAACGAAATGAACTCAAACAAATGCAGAGTGATAAAGATGGGACATTGAAATGAGGCCAGGCTATAACTGCAATCTCACAGGTTGAAGATGGCGAGTATTTACTTATTGTAGATACTGGATATTGATAGCACGAAGCCCATCAAGAGAAAACCGTATTAGATACTAGGAGGTAATTAGTGCGCAGGTCACTGTTATAATTTCCTTCTTCAAGTACGAGAAACTTAAAAGAAAAATGGATCAGTGCGAGGTAAAGGAGCTGAGCTGCGGCAACTTTCTCATGTAACAGGAAAGACAAGAACAAACCTTCGAGTTCAAAGGATTTTCTTTTATAGATTCTTTAAGATATCTAGAAACAGATTAATGAGAGATTACAACAAGAAATTGGGGTGGGGTGAGGGGCGAGTAACGAAGTCACAACTATAAAAGGGGAGGACCCCAGAAACCTAGAAGCCACAGTCTAGCAAAAGAAGAGTCAAGAAATAGACGAGGGAGATAAGCAACGTAAAGAAGCAATAAATGCAGAGAGCATTAACATGTTCAAGATGAATAACAGAAAAGATAGGAGAAAAGATGGAGAGATACGCTCAAACAGGTTAAGAAGAGTCTTTCAGACACCTGCAGGCAAGCTGGAAATTCTTCTTGATGATTTTTCCCAAATTTCGATTTGCAGCTGTGCTGTGTCCATCCTCGACGGATGTGTTGTCAGGTGAACGATTGGTTGAGGGCGTCATGTGAGTGTTAGATATAGTTCTACGTTACCTCCCTTTCCCATGCATACACAGAAGCGGGACAACACGAGTGTAAAACTATCTGCCCATAACACGCAAATAGCAATCATTTCCGTGCATGCGGAACCAGACTTAATACACGTACATATTCATATCTGGCGTAACTAGGGTGTATACATGTGTGTATGTAATTTAATAATCGGGGCAATGCAAGTTTAGAATTTCTGTCACAAAACTTTATATATATATATATATATATATATATAAGTGAAGTGTTTTAGATATCTGGGAGTGGATCTGTCAGCGGATGGAACCATGGAAGCGGAAGTGGATCATAGGGTGGGGGAGGGGGCGAAAATTTTGGGAGCCTTGAAAAATGTGTGGAAGTCGAGAACATTATCTCGGAAAGCAAAAATGGGTATGTTTGAGGGAATAGTGGTTCCAACAATGTTGTATGGTTGCGAGGCGTGGGCTATGGATAGAGATGTGCGCAGGAGGATGGATGTGCTGGAAATGAGATGTTTGAGGACAATGTGTGGTGTGAGGTGGTTTGATCGAGTAAGTAACGTAAGGGTAAGAGAGATGTGTGGAAATAAAAAGAGCGTGGTTGAGAGAGCAGAAGAGGGTGTTTTGAAATGGTTTGGGCACATGGAGAGAATGAGTGAGGAGAGATTGACCAAGAGGATATATGTGTCGGAGGTGGAGGGAACGAGGAGAAGAGGGAGACCAAATTGGAGGTGGAAAGATGGAGTGAAAAAGATTTTGTGTGATCGGGGCCTGAACATGCAGGAGGGTGAAAGGAGGGCAAGAAATAGAGTGAATTGGAGTCATGTGGTATACAGGGGTTGACGTGCTGTCAGTGGATTGAATCAAGGCATGTGAAGCGTCTGGGGTAAACCATGGAAAGCTGTGTAGGTATGTATATTTGCGTGTGTGGACGTGTGTATGTACATGTGTATGGGGGGGGGGTTGGGCCATTTCTTTCGTCTGTTTCCTTGCGCTACCTCGCAAACGCGGGAGACAGCGACAAAGTATAAAAAAAAAAAAAAAAAAAAAAAAATATATATATACAAGAAACTTATTAGAAAAGATGTAAAGATGTACTTTTGTAGTATATGACAAATAGAGAAACGGTTTATTGATAAAATTGCGAACGTGGATAGCACGCATAAGTATAAAGGTTAGATAGGGAAAGCTCAAGATATGGGGCCCCCACAAGAATAGAACTTCCTCCACTTATAGTAGTAATAGGCAATAATAATTATTTGTACACTCAAAATCTATTGCATTGTACAGCCGTTTAGCTGATGGAAAGTATATTTTCTGCGAGATTTCATTAGTATTTGGCCCTCTTTTTGAAGGGAGTATGACGTGCTATGGTCATCCCAAGTAACAATGAGCGGACTACTATCTCATCAATCTAATGGAATTATGGGAAAAAGCAATACCTTTTCTTTGCCCTGAAAGCTTTTTGATCACTGAAGACCCAGAATGATAAGTGATAACACGTCTTGAACATTAAAATGCACATTACTACACATAATCTAATTTTGAAGATAGTGAACACCAATTTTTCTTTTCCATAGAACACATGTCAGGCAGTATTAATTGCTTCTGTGGTGAAAACACTGTGTGTTCAATTCTTTAGATGATATTGATTTTACTATTTTCTGACGGTAGAATTAGACTGGGTGAGATAATGACAAGAGAGGGGGTAGGGAAGGATGTTGTGGTAATGAAGTCTCACAAACATTTCCGCTTACGGCCGATAACGCCGTTTTCTCTTCTTACGAAGTTATTTGGGACGTTTTCTGTGTTACGTTATCAGGAGTGTATGTTATAAGATTATGCTCTTAATAACGTCTCAGAATGGTGGAAGTTCGTGTGTTGTATCCTAGTTATGAGAATGATGTGGCGTATATCGTGTTCTATATAGCGTAAGAGCCGTAGGCTACAGTGTGTGGAGTAAGTAGGATCATCTGTTCCCGGGATGTTTTGAATCAGTTGGCCAGACATCCGCACGCGGCGCTGTTATCAGTTGTGTCTGGTTGATTATTTTGGTTTACAGGGTGAGGGGTTCAAGTCACGAAACATCATTTCCAAATGACAGAACCATAGCTCCTTATCACCCGTGGCCCAAGTTTTGGAGCCCTTATGGGGTATATGTCAACTCTGATGGGAAACCCCGGAGGATTCAAGCCCCCTGTTCCGCTGGGAGTGGTAGATAGTAGTGGCTTCGACAACTTTTATCTCGTCGGGAGGCAGTCCAATAAGGTAAACCAACGGCTCAATGGATTACAACTGCTGGAAACTGACATAAAGACTGGAGAAGTGCTTTGTGAGGAATAACCCCCGTACGCTGGGTGTGGCGAAAGGACCAGGAGATGGGAATAGTAGACACGTCATGATGCATTTCTTAAGCATGCTAGCTTGACAGCATCTTCTGCTCAGCTAGGTTGGATGTAGATATTAATGTGATGGTGCGGATTGGAATCGTATGTTTCTCATGAGATTGGGAGATTATGATAGAAAAAATAACAGGCTTAACCCATAACCTGGACTGGACAGGACCATAACAGCTTAGACTTGACTATCGAGGGCTGAGTCATGAAGCTGATGAGAGATAATTTGAAGTCAGTGGAGGAATTTTGGATAGTTTTAGGAGACCAGATTTCCCTTTTTTTTTCTTATCTTTTCCGTATTCGGTGAAGTGATTGATAAAGTAAAAAGGATTGTTTATATATGGAAGAGATCTGGAGGTAAACATTGTTAATGAGATTGCTTACTGATGACTCAGTGCAAGTGGATATCATCTGAAAGTTGATTTGGATAGGAAGACAAGTTTATCTTCGATTAAAGTGTGTTTTAGAGGCTTTTTGTTATTTATTGACGTATTGACAAAATTCATGTCAAACTTCTTGGTGAAATAAACCCTAAAACATGGACATATTTATATAAATATTAGTGTTTGTAGATTAAGTTACTTTAAGCCATTTTGCATTTTATTAGGTTTTGATAAAGTTGTAGTTTATTGATTCCTCTGGTATGAACTGAAATCTGGTAGAATTTCCAATGGAAGAGAAGAATATATTGGGGAGATTAGATTTAGGCAAGTATGATCGTAAATGTTCTACATTCTACAATAGTAGATAAGTTGATAGTGGGAAGAACTATGAGAGTTAAGAAAGATGGATGATTAAGTGATATAAAAGTATGTGTAATGTGTATAAAAAATAGAAATTAAAATTCACTCATCTTCCTCCTGCAGTCAAAATTTGCTTTATTTTCAATATTATTTGAAAGATATCAGTGCTCTCCTCTTGTATTTACATCTGGTTTTTAGGAAGTTTGTGTATCTGTGCATTCAGGGACAATTTTCTTTCTATGTTGGAGGCTTCAGTTACAGACAGAAGTCCACATCAAGGGTGGGCCGTAATTGAAATATGGAGAGAATTAGGGATCAGAAAAAGAAAAGAAAAGGGAAACTATTTACGAATTTTTGAGAATGTGAAAAACCTGTCTTTTGAAATATGCTAGTTCATAGTCATTGGGAAAGACATTAGAAGGTGGAGAGTTCCAGAGCTGTGACCTGTAGAGAAAGAAGCAGGTATCAAAACGATCCACCCTTGAGTTGCAGATAGCCTAACAATGATCATACGATGCAGCAGCTTGCTGAGTATTGTGTGGTCTAGCTAGTGGTGTGGCCTTACAAGCAGCAAGCTCTTGGGAGCAAAAACCAAAGTAATACATATAGAATAGGGAAAGTTAACTGACATTGTGGTGTAGAGCAAGGGGGTCAAGCTTGGAAGTTACCCTGGGACAGTTTATAAGGCGGACTGCTTTTGACTCAAACTGTCAAGTAAGGATGCAGAGCTAGAACCACCCCAAATGTGAGAGAATTACTCCATACAAGTGCAATCCCTTTATACAAGGGATTGCCCTTGTATAAATGGAGCAACTGTTCAGAAGTCTCAACATCCAAACAGGACACCCAGTTTCTTAGAAGCAGACATAGCTATTCGTGTAATGTGGGGTTTCCAAGAAAGAGTGGGTGTTACAGTAATACCAAGGATGTTCATTGAGTCAAGAGATGGAATTATAAAGCCTTCAAAGGAGAGATGAGAGATGTGAAGAGTTTTTGAGAGAGATGTGTAGGAACTGTCTTGGAGGCATTAAACTTAATTTTTGTTTACACCACTGAGGTATCTTGCCCAAATCTGAGTTTATTAACAAAGCTGTGTCAAGATGAGATGCAGACTGAGTGAGAGAAGAAGCAGAATTAAAAGATGTGGATGAATGCAGTGTTAAGTTGTCAGCGTATGAGTGCATAGGATTATTTGTGGAGAGAAAATTGTTGAAAAAGGAGAAAAAGTATAGGGGACACGACAGCATCTAGAGAGACACCGCTGGTGATGGAGAAAGGGGGGAAGCTGATCCTTCAACAACCACAGAGATAGATCAGCCAGAGAGGAAGCTAGATATGAAGGAGGGAAGCCAAAAGAGGTTGAGCTTAAAGATAAGACCCTGATGCCACACCCTGTCAAAAGCCTTAGATATGTCAAAGATGAATATGCATGACCCCCCAAAATCTTTCAGGGATGATGACCAGACGTTAATAAGATAGGAAAGAATATCACCATTGGATCTGGCCTTACTGAAGCCATGCTGGTGATCAGAGAGAAGACTGTGATTTTCATGATGTGGGAGTTTAGGAGAGATTCAAAGACTGGAAATGGTAGATGTCAAAGCATTGGGACGATAGTTAATGGGGTCAGAATGATCACCCTTCTTAGGCAAACAAGCACAGGGGCAAGTTCAGAGGCACAGTGTTTCAGTACATGGGGATGGATGCCATCAGGACCATAAGCCTTGCTTATATCCAGAGAATGAGGCACTTTACGGGCATTCCGAAGAGATTACAGGAAGGGCATAGGATTAGTTAGAGAAGCATCATGGGGTGAAGGAATTTTAGTCATTCAAGGTGGAGTTAGAGGAGAAACAGGAATCAGAGAGAGCTTCATTGTCCATGGGAGAGACTGCTATAGTACCGTCTGAGTGGAAGAGTGATGGGAAGGTAGATTGACGGATGTTGTTAGAGATGCCTTCAGCTAAGGACCAGAAACACCTATCTGTGGATGACGAGGAGAGGTTATCGCACTTTCTTTGAAGAAAGGAATGCTTTGCCTCACACATAACGTGCTTGCCGTGATTATCGGCAAATGAAAGCATTCAGGTCATATTCCCCATCAGGTGGAAGGACAGTGTGGACAACATTGTCACTGGTGCATGTAAACTATAAAACTGAAAAGTAAGGTAAATCTCAACTGCTTGAGGAATCTCGGTTGGGTCTTCACCGGTTCTATAGATTTTCAGAATTTTTCACCAAATTTTACAAGCAGTAACCTTATAATTTTCCCTGATCTTCATAGCCCTCCCCACTGTTGATTTAAGATACTAGTATTGTTGAAATATTTAAACAAACAAATGAACCCAATCTTTCGTCCGTGGTCTTCATTTATATTTCACATTAGATCATACTGTTCTTAGAATTTAGGATATATTTGATATGTTTTTCTTTAATTTTTATTTTGTTAGCTATTTCTTGTTTGAGCAAGGTAGCACCAAGAGCATATGACTGCACCTTAGAGGTAAAGATGTAAATCCTCTTTTGGTTCCTTCAGTTCTTACCTCTGGAAAGTTGTACAGATGAGGATATCCAGCTGCTCTATACCCCTCTCATACACTATGACTTCCAGGAGACTTTTGGGCAGTATTCTTTCTCTCTCATCTCTAGGGATATGATTTTCTTTATTGTGTCCATATATAAAGGCATGCCCCTAAAGTATGCGTTACATTATCTTCTTTAGTTTCATTGTAGAAGACACCATGATAGACAAATACTTAGTGACAGCATTGAAAAGTAATGCTGCATCTAATAGATAGAAGAGCCTTATATTGAGTCCTGTTTTATGACATTGTTTGAGAGTTCTTTTATGATATTTATGTTTTGATTTAGTTTGAATAAGAAAAACTCATTGTATGAGAAAATTCTAGTTGAATTGTTTTGGAAATATATATACATTTCTAATATAGGTAGTTGTAAAGTTGCAGCAGTTAGAATTGTTTGGAGCTTCACAAAATTTTTTTTTTTCAAAGTTTCGAAGGCTTGGTAGAGTATATTAAAAGATTGCCGTTTCCTAGGCACTATTTTGACTATTAGTTACAGTGCTCCGACTATTTCTTATAATGGAAAATTAGCCCTTCGACTTTTTTTCTGACTAGATGGAACAAAAAAGAGGTTGGATGGAGATGGTAAAGGCCAACTCATAAAAACTCATGAAAGATATTATTTGTATTCTCATTATTTATCTCTATCTTCTTGGGTGCATTGAGGAATGTGAAGTGTAAGTGAAAATTTACCTTTTGCAAGACTTTTGTCACTTGATGAAACAGGATACGGTCTCATGAAGGGAAAGACCCAGTGCAAAGAAGTCCTGGATGGAGGCTCCTGGGGTTATATCCTCATGATCCTACTTGCAAAGGCATTCTGGAGTTGTATATTAACATTAGTACTGTTTAAGAGATATATGTGTTCCAAGAAAATATGCAGTTCTGACATTCATTTTTTTCTTTCAGGTTTTTCACATGGCTGTTGAGATAACAAGTGAAGATGGTATTATTGTTCATGAAAAGGCTCCACAGAATTTTTGCATTGACAGTAGTGTACATATTTGGGTGTATTACTGATTCCTGCTATATTGACCAATATAGATTATTACAGAAGAAGGACAGTTCATTGATATTACCAAGAAAATGGGGAAAACATGATCATTAGACAATGCATATAAAGCATAGAAGTTACAGTGCTGTTATCTTGGCACTCTACAATGTTTATGCATCAGTGTGAAGAGCATTTTGACAGCTTACTGCTTGAAATTTTCAGAAACTGTACATTTATCTTTAGAAATGTAGTGCCATATATGTTGTAAGGATGTTGCTACTAGATTCATGTGTAGTACATAGCCAAGACACTTAACATTTTACATATATGTACAGTATTGTGTATTAAGTCACAGATATAGAAATGTAAAACATAGAAAAGATATGTTTACATATTAAAGAAGTGCCAGATTTACCTAGTCAGATGTGTTTTCTTGAAGATATTTGCTTTTGTGACATTGTATACATTTTATGAAATTTGTCGTGGCTTACGCTTGATAGTTATACAGCATAACTTAGAATTTTACCAAAATAAAGTGTTGGATCAGCCAGACCCCCAAGCAATCATGCAAGCATCATCTGATATTGTGTATATTTATGTAGCTCGTCAGAGCTATAGAGGAACTGGAAATGATGACCCATGTATGGAAGTCAATGATGTCATACATGTGACATCAGAGTTTCTACAGGGGCAGAATGTAGTCCCAGACAACCCAGATGGTTGGATTTGTGGTGTCAACATTCGCACTGGACAAGAGGGTTACTTCCCAGGTGAGTTTCTCTATTTTTCATGAACATGTTTCAGAAAATTCCTGAAAGGATTGCCACTGTCTGTCCATATGGTACATAGTGTCATCACTGCACCCATGTTTTCACACCCATCTGTATCAAGAACATTATTTGACCTTAGATTTGTCTTTTTATTGCCAACAAACTTGGCATTAATGATAAATATTTTAGTGTAAAAAGCTGGTTCATGATTATTTTGGTGGACATTTATTCAGTTTTGCATGAGAGCATTACTAGCCCCTGGAAAATGGATGATATTTTCTTTCTGGCATTATAGCAATGATTCAGATGTTTTAGCTATGTCTGTATGGAAGCAAGTGTATGGATGGCATGTCAAAGGTAATGAGAATTAAAGTAATAGAAGGGGCATCTTCCTTAAGTAGCCTATATGATCATTTTTGATTGACACAGCTAATGCTCAGAGTTTGAAGTATTTCAACAACAGCTCCAACTGTATTGGATTTGATTGGGTTGGACTTGATTACAAAGTTTTTACAGCTCTGCACAAGTCTGAAGAAGTTTGATTTTTGCACAAGTGAAGATTTATGTGTGACAAGTCTGAAAAAATTCCTTAAAACTGGTTGTGGGGTCTAAATTCCTTTGTAAGTTGACACAATCCTCCACACTTTTTACTTCCTTCATGACCTTTGCATCATTTACAAACATATTCAGGTAGTATTCCATTCCTACAGGCAAGTCTTAGAACATAATCTTGTGGTACTCTGGTGGTCACAACAATCCATTTGGAGATGATTTCTTTGATATATGTACTTTGGTCCCTTCCATAGAGATAATGTGTGTGGCTTCTTTGTGGAGATCATCCACGTGAAGATTGATTGCGATGACACCTCCTTTCCTTGTAGTGGAAAGTTGTGGAATTTTCCTCCATTTTTTGTCTTTTCATCTTTGTATAACCTTTTTGCCTTCAAAAAACAGATCTGCAAACACCATAGGAGCTCAGATTAGTGCACCTTTTTGCCTTAAGAAAAAACATCTGCAAACACCATAGGTAATACATGTTTTCACATGTATTACCTGTTATCTTACCTTTCATTCGAGGTGTCCTTTAGTATGCCTGTACCATATTGGCTGTTAAGGAAAAGAAAGAAATGGGATTGGAGTAAGAAAATAACGGGTAGAAAAAGAGGAAGATGCGTTGAGAGAATGTTAGATTTAGCTTAAGATTTGTTGTTGAGCATGATATTTGTTGATGATTGTTGTATATTATTTAAAGTCTTGGGTTATCTTCAAAGAAACACATTGTTACCACTTTTGTGATTAGATTCTTTATGGAAACATATATTTTCAGGTTATTTCTTGACGCTTAATGGGACTCAGTCAAGAACAATGAACCAGCGAAGGCGGCCTATCCTGCCTACAGATGCAAAGCCTATCTTCAGTGATAAACAAGTATGTCCAGCAACTATAATGATGAATTGGTGCTTTGATTTTATAGACTCTTGGATAAAAATCACAAAGTTCCTTACTTTACCACATGGTTAAACAGTTAATGATGAAAGTGTAAGGAAAATTATTGAACTTCTTATATCAGTTTGTAGGTTTAGGTAATGTTTAGGCACGGTGGATTTTTATATATGTTCTTCAATTTTTCAAGAGACATATTTAGATTTAGATTTCATTTTAATAGCCTTTATTATGATATGTGTTTTTATGTACATTAGTAAGTTTGCTTTGTTGTAGCACAGTTGAATTTGATTACTTGACTTCATAAAAAGAGAATTGTGCTATGAGCAGTGGATGATTGATTGTCCATATGTACCCAGTAGCATGAGAGGTGAAAGTACAAACCTGTTTTCCTTCACATGGGTACTTCACATGGAGTACTTTTTAAGTAGGAACGTTAACTTATGGAATGATTTTCCACAGAGTGGTTTAAAGAAGTACTATAGATATGTTCAAGACTAGAATTGAAAACTAGTTTGCTTCAAGTTTAAGACTAACATTATTTGCACCTCCTTAGTCACATTGACGAGTTACACGTTTTTCTCAACTGTCTGTATGCTTCCGTAGTTTTATCACACCACTCTGTGAGTTTCTGATGTCTTCCACTATCAGCCATGAAGGGACCCAAGTCTGTATGGACATTACCTGCAAGAAAGAAGTGTGAGTGACGGAGATGTTCTGGAGAAAGTGCCAAATCAAGATAAAGATAAAGGGGCAGGAAAAGGAGATGGGATAAGAGAGTATCAGCAAACTCCAGGAAGAATAAGAAAATGTTTTGGAAAGAGTTGAATAGTGTGAGGAGAACAAGAGAACAAATGAGGGATGGGGGTGCAGATGGGAAAGTGGTAAGACACAGAGGGAGAGTTTGTTTTGAAGTACTGATGAATGTATCAAGTGATATGATTGCAGGTGTGTGGTGTTTAGTATGTGGAGGTATGCAGGGTGAGAGTCTTGGTAACTATGTGGAGAAAAGAGGTTAGATGTTTTAAGCCTTGTGAACATGAAGTGAAGCAAAGAGCCTGTTTAGTGCCATTATGAAGAGCCAAGGGGACAAGAGTGAATGTTCAAATTACAAAGGTTGAGTATACCTGGTAAGTTTTATGGGAGAGTTGTAACTAAGACAGTGGTGGCATGCACAGACCATCAGACTGGGGAGGAGCATTATGGCTTCAAGAAAGGTAGAGGATGTGTGAACCAAGTGATTGTTTTGAAGGACTAGTATGAGAAATACTGAAAGAGAAAGAAGGATATGCATATGGATTTATGGATTTGGAGAAAGTGTAAGATATGTTTGATAAGTGCTAGCAAATTTCCAGTGATTAAGCACTTTCCTTAGTAATAATGATTTGTCATATTTTGGATATTGTAGAAGCTATCTGCTTGTTAGCTTTTTTCTGTGTCCTGAGGGAGCTATCTGCACTAGTTGATTTGTTTGGATTCAGTTGTCTACATATCTAAGTATTTTTTGGCATTCAGTTTTATGAATGTCTGATGTTTCATTTTGGTGCCTTAAAGTTTGTTTTGTGTCTGTGATATATTACACAAATTTCTTATGATAAACACATTGTCATAATACTTGTTTAGAAGGAAGCCCTTGCATTGTTGTTGCTAGTTGGTATGCCATTACCTTTTGAAAGTGGGCCAGTAGTATCCTTAATTTTCTCTTGTGTCTAACATGTTTAAAGATGTCTTTAGGGTTCTTTTTTAGAGTGAGAAATGATTTTTTCATTCTTTTTCTGTTTCTGATTTTCTTCCCACGCACTCTGTAATTTTTTGTACACATCATGGCCCTGTAAGCCTTTGTTTTACTTTTTTTTTCATACTATTCGCCATTTCCCGCATTAGCGAGGTAGCGTTAAGTACAGAGGACTGAGCCTTTGAGGGAATATCCTCACTTGGCCCCCTTCTCTGTTCCTTCTTTTGGAAAATCAAAAACGAGAGGGGAGGATTTCCAGCCCCCCGCTCCCTTCTCTTTTAGTCGCCTTCTACGACATGCAGGGAATATGTGAGAAGTATTCTTTCTCCCCTATCCCCAACTTGGCTCTTTCCTTTCACATCTCTTTCACCCTTTTTTAGGGATGCTGTTCCTTTAATCCGAAGTGTCATAAATTATGTTTGGTGGCATTCCTTTTATTCAGAGTCCCACAATGTACCAGTTTGCCCATTTCTCAGAAAAAGAGGGCACTTAAATGCTATTTGTTAAAGAATCATGGTAAAATATTAAATCTAAAAGTCACCACAGTCTGGGACAATGTTCCACTTTAATAAAATTATATGGTGTCAGAGGGCTGTTTGGTGAGGCATGGAAAACTCATTTGGCACATTCTATTGTGGAGAATGCCATACCATTGCATTTAGGAGTATGTTTGTTAAAATAGACTTGGTAATTGTTTGAAGCCTTGTGAGGATTTATTTTCTTTTTGGTTATCCAGCTTAATTATAAGATATTGTGTTGTGGGTTTCTTCAAGTTTAGAAAGGTCAGAAAGACAATTGACAACATATACGATGCAGATCAACATGGTAAGGGAATCTCCCCTTTTTGGGTAGGCCTTTTTATGTTTCATCATAGTGTGCAGTGCATGCAGGACTTTGTCATCATCTGACTTTTTTTTGTCTATAGACAGATCATGATAATCAAGATTAATTCCTAATAGAAATTTGTATACTTATACTATAGGGACCCTTTGTGGAGAGGATGAACTAATTAGATTTTTTTGGTATGTAGCTGCTTAGATTTTCATGTTCATTATGTAGAATTTTTTTTAAGAGCTGTTTCTTGGGAATACTGAAAGATAGGAAATCATATTTTTCCTTTTATTCATTAGGAAAAGGCAGATATCATCGCATGCAGATTACTAACCTTTAGTTTTTCTTTTTGCCCAATGACTAACTTGTGGTGGGATATGGGCAATGCAAGAGTCTCTCGTTGGATGGCCTGATAAGTAAGATTATGGCAGACAATAAGCACATCATTTAATTTAAAAATGACTGTATTCATAGTGTGACAGAACATTAGTTCTGTTAGAAGAATTTTCTTTGGAGAATGTCCAACCGTGATTTTTTCTAACAGGGTCAGATCTCCTATACATCTAAAATTTTGGCTGTGTGCATCATAGAGATCTGCTCAATAGGAGACAAAAGTAGATGTTCTGGATGAAACATAGCCAAGGCTGTAGGACAAAGAGATGGCAATTTTCTGAAGTCCACTTCCAGTAATTGATATGAGGGTAGACAGAAGTCTGCATTAGTTCTCTGAAGTCCTAACATTAGTCACATGAGGTGTTTTAAATGGTCTTACAAGATCCTGGATGGTTTTGGAGAACCAAGGGAGAGTTGAGTAATCATACAAAGAGTCATGAATCAAAACACTTTTACAAGGTTTTATTTTCCATAGAAATACTTGTTCAAGTAATGAAAAGTAGTTCCCTGGAATTATGTTTCAGTTGCAAAATTTGCCAGAATTAACGGAAATTGTAAATTCATTGTTCTAAATGATGAGAGTCAGATCAGTGTGACAAGTAATTCTAAAGCATGCATGTAAGATTTCCTTTAATTTTACACCTTATGGTTGGGTTTTAAAAAGAGAACTTCTGATTCAGACTTTCCTTTAAGTTGGTTACCAAGCTCGTTGGTTCTGGGCCATGCTTTTTTAGATACAATGCCCAGAATTATTGAAATAGTGGTTACTATCACTATTGTGTGTGGATGTGTATGTATATACATGTGTATGTGGGTGGGTTGGGCCATTCTTTTGTCTGTTTCCTTGCGCTACCTCGCTAACGCGGGAGACAGCGACAAAGCAAAATAAATGAATAGATAACTATCATTTTTATCGAAAAGATTCCTTTACCTGTGATGATTGGAGCAAGGGAAAATTAAGAAAGAAAACTTTTTGTATCTTAAAAGTGTGGAAGTTAAAGAGGTGTCCTTCTCACATAGTACATGAGGTGGGAATTATTAAGGATATGAGATTTTAGGTTATATTCTTTAATCCAGATTTTCAGAAGTCCCATTATTGTTTAAAGGGATTTTTCAGAGTTGGATAATTGGAAATGGGGTAGGAGGAAATTCCTGTAGGTCTTTCTTAACTTGGAAGTCATTATAGGTCTGGTAGGCAACATTTTGCTTCATCAAGTGAGTGTGAAGTTAAGAACTTGTATTAGATGTAAGCTTTCCATGGTTTACCCCTGGGGTAAACCATGGAAAGCTGTGTAGGTATGTATATTTGCGTGTGTGGACGTATGTATATACATGTGAATGGGGGGGGTTGGGCCATTTCTTTCGTCTGTTTCCTTGTGCTACCTCGCAAACGCGGGAGACAGCGACAAAGTATAATAAAAAAAAAAAAAAAAAAAATTAGATGTAAGATAATGACAGAAAGTGTATGATATGTAAGAGAAAGACAGAAAAATATTCTTCATTGTGTAAAAGAAAGTTGAAAGGTAAATGTTAGCTGCATCCAGGAAGGTAGAGCCAGAAGGTCAGAGGGAATGGATCCGTGTTGTTGTTGAAAACGTTTATAGACACCTCTCTGAAACATCTGGGGTGTCATACAGTTGCTGTACTCATCTGAGGCAAGATAGTCCAACAAATTCACCACTGCTAGCTGAAGATCTGCAAAGCAGACTTTATTTTCCCTTTTCAATTAATGTTTTCCTTAGTTTTTGTAAATAAAGTTACAGCCCAAGTTTACTGTTTAATTATATTATCCATTTTGAAATAGTCCTTCTGCATTTATATGTTGATACAGTGATGGTCCTTACTTATCATCACACATTTTTTGTAATGTGGTGAATCTAAGCAGCTAATTGCTGCAACTGTTGTATATGGTCATCTCTGAGAGATGAGTAAGTGGACATGTGTGTTCGTCTATGGTCATCTCTGAAAGATGAGTGGATATTTATGTTTCACTGGTTACAGTAGGCTATGTAGGCCTTTTTATCTTGTAGACCATGTAAGAGCATATTTTTTAGCTAGGATCTTCACTTGCCTTTCATTCCATGTGTGTTTACACCACCCTTCCGTATAGAGGCTGGCACACCTTGTAGTGGCCTCTGAGGGTTCAAAACTGATAATATAGACAGCTGAGTTCACGATGTGTTGTGGAAAACTCATAGATAGGGCAAGGGATGCTGCTTTAGCAGGTGATTGTAGCAGAGTTTATTTGTTTTGTCATACTGCCCTTCTGGGTTTATTATTATTGCATTGGTTATATGCATTATGCATGACATCATTTATTGTGTATGTTTGCCTGTTTTGTTGATATCATCCATATGACTTTGTTGGCTATACAGGAGAACTAGATGAGTGAAGAAGTGGTAGTTAGGATTCTAACTCAGAAGCATACTTTTCATAATCTCAGAGGTAACTTCACTGATGAATTGCTTTTGCTCTTATTAAATAGTGAAGTGTAAAAGAAAGTTGCAAGTATTGTATATCTGTGAATATTTCATATTTACAAACTAAATGTGTAGATGTGGGAAGATTTGCTGAAAGGGAGATTTCTGGTCCCTTCTTATGTATTCAAATGAAACTTTGGTGTGTAAAAGGAAAATGCATAATAGAGTGGTGGTTATTTCTTTAGATGGAAGATCTGAGATTTAAGAGAAAGGATACTGTGAATAATGAGGAAGTTTGTGGGATGTATTCTGTCAAGAAAGCAGTGTCAGAATTGTGAAAAGCAAAGCCTCATTGGTTACTTTATGAAGGAAGATTGTGTAAAATGAGGTGGAACAAACTTAGATGGGTGAGAATATGAAAAGTTAGATGCATAGATGCATAAAAGAGTGCTTGTAGTTGAGACATATTATTTTAAGAGGAAAATTTGGTATCAAGAGAGTGGATGAACAGAGTAATGAGGAAGTGCTGTTTTGAGAGGATTGGTAAAGAATAAAAGAAATTCTCTTTTGAAATTGTTGAAGAGGGGATATGTGTTGGAAATTAAATGCTCGGGGACAGTGCGTGAAGTGGGGTGGTAGATTGCATAAGGAATGACAGTGTGGGAAAGAGATGTGGCAGTAATCCAATTATGATTGAAAGAGCCATACAAGATTTGTTGAGGTGGTTTGGACATGTGGAGAGGATGAATGAAGGGAGACTGGCTTAGAGGATATTTGTCAGAAGCAGTGAAAGCAAGGTGAAGGGGGAGACCAAGAAGATGTTAGGATGGGCTGAAAGAGACTGAATAATCAGAGCCTGAATATGCAGGAGGGTGAGAGGTGTGCATTGGATGGATTGAATTGGAGTGATGAAATATACAGATGATAATGTGCTGTTGGTAGGCTGAATCAGGGCAGTTGAAGAAGTCACAGGCTTTGGAGCTTGCCTGTGTATATGGGTTCTTGTTTTGGTCCATTATATAGGTCACCTAGAAAATGGATGTGAACAAATGAGACTTTATCTTTTCTTGATGCACTCTTGCTGTGTGGGAAGTGGTGAATTGTCATGAAAATAAGTTTAAGTATTTAATTGTTTGTACTATATATAACCAAGAATCCTTTTATGGGCCCTTGCTGCTTTAAGAGGGCATTCCAGTCATAAGAAGGGAAATGATGGACTCTTTGGTAGCAAAAAGTTCCATTTATCCATTGGCAGTGATAAAACTTCACTGCAGGTAACTTTTCATTGAAGTGTAACCACATGCAGGCAGAATTTGGTAACTTTAGTTATTTTTGGACGTAGAAGGAATTACAGTTACTTGAAGATGAAAAACTGAATGAAATAAGGAAGAGGAAGAAAGATAGATGGAGACTAAACATGAATTTAGTTACAAGGAAAGGTTGAGGAATTGTGTGAGTGAGGGGAGTGTTCTATTGTATGAATGTGTGGAAAATGTGATAACATAGATGTTTTCAGAAAATTCTCTGCTTGATTCACTGCTGTAAATACTGGAAGGTACAAATTACTTATAAAATGATTGATAGGAAGTACATCTGAGTCTTTGTGCATCTTACCATGATTATATATGAATTAGGTAAATATTCTTAAGAATTCAATGATGATTTATTTAGAAAGTATGTTTACCTGTTAGAAGTCATTACATTTTCGATTTCTATTTCTATCAGGGGCTCCTGCACCTTGGACGAGGGCCCATGGCTTGTGAGGATTCTTCCCCTGCACCATATGGTGAGTATTCAATGGCATTTGTTTTAGGCTTTGTTAGAAATGCAGGTATGTGTCCAGTTGCGAGGAAATATCAATGGGGGTAAAGGACTTAGAAAGAAAACATCTTTGGTTCCAGGTATTTTGCCACCCTCAAGAATTATAAAGGAATCAAGGCACTTACAAGAATCTCAGCCACTTCAAGAAACTGAAGATTGATTTTTTGAAGTGCTGCTTAACACAGTTGGGGGAAAGGGGATGTGGTTGTATTTATCTAAAAATTTTCACAAAATCAGAGTTGTGATTAAGCCATGAAATTTGTGTACTGATTGATCGCAAGTCGTTATTTAGAGTTTTATTGGGAATTCCCTTTGTGGATGACTGAAAATACCCAGTTGTGAAGTTTGTTAGGATGTTGTTTGACCATATTTACCCTCTTCTGTTCAGGTTGAAAGATGCTAAAGTAGGGTTTCAACATGATGAATGTTGAAATAGAAGCAGGATATATGGTAACATATGAGTAAAGAGCAGTGGAAGACTAAAGGTTTATGGTAAGGTTATTCTGTATATATTTATATACTCATTATCTTTTTATGTCTGGAGGCTCTTGTTGTAAACTAAATTCCTCACTGAGGCAAGGCTTAAATGAAACATGAAAAAGTACTGAATAGATGTAGGAATAATGAGGAAAAGAAAAGAAGGGCCATTTAAGAGTTCTTGAAGAATTAGAAAATTTCTTGTTTAAAATGGAGCAGGTCATCTTCTTTTAGGAAAGGTATGAGAATGTAGACTTCTGAAATTTAAGGAAGAAACAGCACATTTAGACAACCCACCCTTAAGTTGCTGATGGTCACACAGGAATTATGTGATTCAGTGGTTTTCCTACTGCTAAGTGGTCTCGCTAATGGCAAGGGAACACGAGTATCTGTTCTTGACACTAGAAACTGAATTAATGTCTGTAGAAAAGAAAAAGTGAATGAACTTTATGGTGCATGGCATGTGGGCCTAGTTTTAAGGTCAAACTGGGAGGGCTGATAGGTCAGATTGCTTTATATTGGACTCTGCAAGGTATGATTATAGAGCAGTAACTACTTCCAGTTCTGGGAGTAGTATTCTGTTCTTGGGTGGATCAGTGTTTGTATCATCAGAGAATGTATAATCAGAGCACTTGTTTGATAGAGAGGTATTTTTGGTTTATGAGCAGGTCTGGTAGTTTGGGGTTTTCATGTAAGTTTAGATATTAAGGTGATGTCATATATGTTTAAGTAGAGTGATGGAACTGTTTTGTTATCAAAGGAGATGGGAAGGTTTTAAAGAGTTTAAAAAGAAAAATTGCAAGAAATTTAGTTTTGGAGGGATTAGATAAAAGTACAGGTTGGTTCCTCTCTAACCCGGTGCTCTGTGGTCAGGAGACACTTAGTATGGCATGTTTTGAATCTGCCACTGTTAGTTTGTTGATCTGCCACTAGGGTGGCATTGTTAGCAGTGCTAAGGTGCCAAAATCTGTTTACACTGCCACCAAGCTAATTAACAGTCCTGTTAATTTCTTAAAGCCCCAAAACAAGTGTATAATGCTGATGAATCTGAATGGTATTGGCATCGCATGCCACTAAAAACCTTTGCCCAAGATACTAAGGATACCAAAGATAGGATAATGGTTCTTGGCTGCTGCAATGCTGCCGAAACACATAGAACTAAGTCTTATATATTCATAGAATACATAGTACCTGCCAACAGCCAGGACTCGAACCCAGGACCTTTGCATGGTAGTTAGGAATACCGACCACTCCGCTATGATTGTCCCTAATAGGGAAATGGCTTCGACTGTAAGTAATCAGGTACCCTTCATCTCACGTTCATGAGCAATGGCGCCTGGACCGGTCAAATCCCAACAGGTTCAGATAACCAGCAGCTAGCATTTTTTCAGAACCTTACTGTACAAATGCCCATTTTTGCTCTCCGAGATAAGACTCTCTTCTTCCACACATTCTTCATCGCTTTCAGAACCACCCTCTCCCCCACCCTGTGATTCGCTTCTGCTTCCTTGGCTCCATATTCTGCTGAGTCCACTCCCATATATCTAAAACACTTCACTTCCTCCAGTTTTTCTCCATTCAAACTTACATCCCAGTTAACTTGTCCCTCAACCCTACTGAACCTAATAACCTTGCTCTTATTCACATTTACACCCGACTTTCTCCTTTCACACACTTTTCCAAACTTGGTCACCAACTTCTGCAGTTTCTCACACGAATTGGCCACTAGAGCTGTATCATCAGTGAGCAACAACTGAGTCACTACCCAGACCCTCTCATCCCCAACAGACTGCATACTCGCCCCTCTCCTAACCACCCATCCATAAACAAATTAAACAGCCATCTGAACATCACACACTTTTGCCACAAAATGACATTCTCTTGGAACCAATCACTCTCCTCTCTTCCTACTCGTACACATGCCTTGCATCCTTCAAGGGTTAAAACATTTCACTGCTTCAAGCAGCTTACCTCCCACACCATATACTCTTGAAACCTTCCACAAACAGTAATTGGATAGAATCTTTAGATAAAGAAACACTTGAAGATATGTGGTTTAACTTCAAAAGTGGCATTAAAGAATTAGAGTTGATAAGCTTTCCACAGCAGAAAAATAAACAAAGTGGGATGCAGAGGCCACCATGGTTAATCCTTTTGTGCAGTGGCAGGCACAGAGCCTTCCCCTCTAGTGCATCTCTGAAAAAAATTCTATTTTTTGATTGTGGCAGTGAATATAGCTAATCCCCAGTTACAAAAATGAAGAACTAGTGGGGTGAAGTTGTATATGCAGCCAGAGTGAGATGTCAAAGGGTGTGTGCTTGTACTGATTGATGTGTGAGTATGCTATTCCATTTTTCTTGCTTATGTCATTATGATAGTGTATATCTGTGTGTGTTGTAGTGCATATCAGTGTTTGTATTAGCATGTAAATTTATACAGAGATCTGTTTTGCATGAAATTGATGGATTTTGGATGAAAAATTTAATGAAAATCCATGTTTTTTTCTGTTTTTATGAGAGCACAGTGCTGTACTAATTTATCCAGCATCTTGATGGTAACTAAGCCCTAAAGACCTCGTTTTCTTTCATGTGGGTGAATGCATCAAGGCCTCCGGCATTGTTTTGTTCCCATAGAAACAACCATGGCACACACTTAAAGGCATCAAATATGAAAACAGTAAAAGTTGCGTTCCACAATGAAATTGGGTACAGTGAGGACAAAAGTTGGGATCTATATTGAAATGATCAAGGTAGTAAATATGAAAACTCTCCAGTACAAAATGGCAGCCTTTGCAGTAATCACAACAGGAATCATAGGGATGAAATAAGTATTAGTGAGATAAGTTTTGATAAGAGGGAAGAAGAATAAAACACGAGTTATGTAGATATACAAAACACATCCAACTCTGGCTTTTGTTACTTTGCAAGGACCAAATTCACATGTATGGTGTACAGTTTACTTCTAACTACTCATATTTTGTTTGTACCTAAGCTAAGATTTTCTCTATTTTTTGCTAAATGTGTTTCAGTTTGTTAGATTACTAAAAGTAAGGGAATGATAAAGGAAACTCAGTAAACTATGAGGCACGTTTGAAAGAACTGTACTCGGTGAAATGTAAAGTGACCTGTTAATGCTATTACCACTTAGTGCTTTTTTATATTGTGTGAATGGAAGCGGAAGTGGATCATAGGGTGGGGGAGGGGGCAAAAGTTCTGGGGGCCTTGAAGAATGTGTGGAAGTCAAGAACATTATCTCGGAAAGCAAAAATGGGTATGTTTGAAGGAATAGTGGTTCCAACAATGTTGTATGGTTGCGAGGCGTGGGCTATGGATAGAGTTGTGCGCAGGAGGATGGATGTGCTGGAAATGAGATGTTTGAGGACAATGTGTGGTGTGAGGTGGTTTGATCGAGTGAGTAACGTAAGGGTAAGAGAGATGTGTGGAAATAAAAAGAGCGTGGTTGAGAGAGCAGAAGAGGGTGTTTTGAAGTGGTTTGGGCACATGGAGAGAATGAGTGAGGAAAGATTGACCAAGAGGATATATGTGTCGGAGGTGGAGGGAACAAGGAGAAGAGGGAGACCAAATTGGAGGTGGAAAGATGGAGTGAAAAAGATTTTGTGTGATCGGGGCCTGAACATGCAGGAGGGTGAAAGGAGGGCAAGGAATAGAGAAAATTGGAGCGATGTGGTATACCGGGGTTGACGTGCTGTCAGTGGATTGAATCAAGGCATGTGAAGCGTCTGGGGTAAACCATGGAAAGCTGTGTAGGTATGTATATTTGCGTGTGTGGACGTATTTATATACATGTGTATGGGGGGGGTTGGGCCATTTCTTTCGTCTGTTTCCTTGCGCTACCTCGCAAACGCGGGAGACAGCGACAAAGTATAAAAAAAAAAAAAAAAAAAAATATATATATATATATATATATATATATATATATATATATATATATATATATATATATATATATATAGTTTACATAACATGTTATTACTGTCAACAAATTAAAGAAACTTTTTGTACAAATACTAGTAAATAAAATTGTATTGAAAGCTTAAATAGTAAGACATTAACGTAGATGTGAGAAGTACTGTAATTATTTATTTTATGCTTGTCAAAAAGTGATAAAAGCAGCAAAAGTCTTTAAAATTATTACTAATAGAATCATAATGAATAAAGCACGTTAAACAGTGAGACACATGATGTAGTAGAAAATGAATGGCATGCAGTTATGGGAAGGATGGCCTTTTGCTGCCTTTACTGTATGATGCTTCTTCATGTGATTTGATTGTCTTTGTAGCTTGAATGTTTTGGTAGTATTTTCTGAAGATTTATTTTCATATGGTACACAGCTGCCTCTCCCTTCTTAGTAAGGTATTATAGTGTCAGGAACAGAGAACCAGTGACCTCACTAGCACTTATCCACTCATCCTCTCTCCACCTCTATCATGCAGATATTAGGTAGTTGTTATTCACATCCTTCCCACATTTCTAAACTATATTAGCACTTCCAGGTCAGCTCTGTCCGTCATACTTTACCTGCTATCAAACCTTTCTCTTACATAGTCATTGCATGCACAGTCTACCCACCTTACATTAGGTGTTGTCCTTAGACATCCTTTTTCAACACATTCACCCACTTCCATTCTTTTACAACACTGTTAGGATTGTTTTGCTTGCAGGACATACTCATCTTTGCTCTTACAGATAATAGATTCTCTTACCATACTTGAATTCAGCCAGTGCCTTTGTTCCATCTCCCAGTCAGTAACTCATTTCAGCTGCCGTGGCTCCATCCATGGCTAAATCTGCTCCCAGGTATCTAAAGAAGTCCACTTCCCCCTGGTCCCTTCCATTCAGACTTACTCTCAAACCATTCTGTCTTATGTTTCTGCTGCACCTTATTACTCTACTCTTGTTCACATGTACTCATAATTTCTCTCTCACACCTTTCTAAACTAACCAAGTATTAAACTCAAAAGCCACTCCAGTGCTTGCTCAAGCACAGATTCCCCAGTATGTGCTCCTGCACCTGCCCTAGCATTACCCCAGTACTGTATCTACCCCAGCTTTTAATTCCCTTGCACAGCACCCATCTCCAACTCTCTTCTTCAGCATCTACCTTAGTCTCTGCCTTCATAGGAATTACCCATCTCTGTGTCTATCCTCTTGCTCCTATCTCATGTACCGTAGCAAGGAACATTCTGCAATAAGCATCATCGTCTACTCCATCAGCATATCCTATATGTATCTCAGCACTCACTTAACACCTTTGGCTTTACGATACTGGATCTACTTCTATATAGATCTTAAAATTAGTGTAATTCTTCTCCGGCAGTTAACCTCATCATAGACAGTCAGGTCTGTCTGTTATCACTCCTTCCTACATACTCATTCCACTGGCCTTGTCTTAACATCTCTCTACATACTTTACATACACCTGTCTTTTTCTTGCCTTAATATTTTCCCTTGCCAGCCCTAGTGTTACTGTGAATTGCCAGTTTCTCCAAGTGGTTTAGGGTGAGAGTATATGTGAAGGCAGGAGGAGAGGAATTTTACTGTACTTATTTACCGTAATACTCTGCCTTCTGTTTCTTTTTTATATAATTGAGGTCTTGGAAGGTGAAGGAAACATTTCTATCTGTCTGTCTGTCTCTCTTTCATTTTTCTTTTTTTAAGGTCTGGCCTCTACTGTGACTTTTGTTTGTAGCTGAAACTTTCACCATTTAAAAAGAAAAAGAAAGCTACTTATAAGACACTGTCATTAGTGTCTGGTTAACCTTTCATTCCAAATTGGGAAACATCTGTATATCCTTTGTGTTCACTTTTAACTTGATTTGCATTAGCCTTCCTTGTGTTCTAAGTGTGTGTGTGTGTATTGCCATATGTATATCCCCTTCCTGCCCGAGTAAAGAGAGGGTCACCCATATACAAGGTGAAGGCGCTACTAATGTATTTGAACCATGATGAAATGTCTTTATATATTATATCCCTCCTCCTCACGCGCTCACACCTCTCTCAAAAAATTCTGGATATTAAATATTGATCACCCTACGCATGGTTGCACACTGAGGTCACCTTGATTGAAAATGGGGGGAAAGGTAGGAGCTATAGGGATTTAACTCAGGGATGAAGAGCAGCTAGAGGGATTGGCTCCTCTCTCTCCTCTCTCATATTGTGGCTATACTGTTCTTACTGCTGCTATTCCTACTGCTTCTGCTGTTGTTGTACTGCTCTTACTGCTGCCATCCCCACTGCTGCTGCTGTTGCTTTACTGCTCATACTGCTCTATTCCTACTGCTGCTGCTGTTGTTACTTGTTACAGCTGTCATCCCTACTGCTGTTGCTGTTGCTACTGCTGTAACAGCTCTCATCTCTTCTGCTGCTGCTGTTTCTACTGTTCTTACTGCTGCCATCCCTGCTTTTCCTACTCTTGTTACAGCTGCCATCCTTACTACTGCTGTTTTTGCTACTGCTTTTACTGCTGCCATCCCTGCTGATGCTGCTGTTCCAGCTGCCATCCCTATGCTGCTACTGGTGTTCCTCACTCAGCATCCTCCTGCTGATGCTGTGGCTGCTGCCATCACTACTGCTGTTCCCACATGCTGATTCTTCTCCTGCTGATGCTGTGGTTGGTTCCTTCACTGTTGACTTTACAGCTACTGTTGATGTTGATGTTGGACGTGTTCATCCTGCTGTTGTTGCTTATACCCCTGTGACTGATACTCTTGTTCTTGTTCCATGCTCGCTCACCTGCTGATGCCGTTCCCACTCCTCCTCCAGCTCTTTGTTCTTCATTCCCAACTCGTCCCCTTCTTCTTCTAGCTGTTGCTCCTTCTGTTTCTCATACCTCCTGTTTTCATTTCGTATCTGTTTCTTCCTTTTGCTACCTTTCTTCCTCCTTCTGAATAGTTTTCTCTTCATCTTGCTTCCTCATATCTTCCTTCTTCTACTTCATTTCCTCCACCTTCTGCTTCCTTTTTTCTTTATTTTGCTTAATTTCCTTTTCCTTTTACATTTCTCTTATTTTTTTTCCCTTAACTCTTAGTAACATTTTTGCTTCCTTTCGTCTTTTCTGAATTTATCTTCCTCTTCCATTTACTTCCTTTTCCTTCTGTTTGCTTTCCTCTTCTTTCTAAGAGTTTGTTTTCTCTCATAATGCTTTCAGACCTGCACGTATTCCTTCCTCATTCTCGTGTTCCCTTCCTTCCCTCATGTCAGCGCTACACTCACAAAGAGTTGTCTTTCGCTCTATACCAGTGTATTGTAGTGCACTCTTCGTCTTGATTTGCGCACACAGTCATTGTATCCTCTTCGTTATTCGTCTTCCCTTTATCTCACCTCTTGTGGTGTTAAGTACCCTCAGTAGCCAATGTCATGTTTGCCAACCCTGTCCTCCCCCACGTTTAATCACTTCATTTTATCGTTGACGGCTTCATAAAAAGTATCCTCAAGTTTTATTGTTTTCCTCCTGTAATGTTTCTGCATGTAATCCGTCTGCGCCGTCATCGGGAGCTGCTGTACCCATATGTGTACTGCGTCTCATGTATGTAACTAACATTGTCGGGGCGGCACATCGTGAGGGTTCTGTAGTATGCGTACTGATCCCGGCGCGTCGTCTTCCATTTATTGACGTGATCCACACTTACCCCCCCCCCCCCCCCTCATATTCCTCCAATTATCGCTCCTCCCAATTTTGTATATCGCTGACTCCACACGTTACCAGGGAGTGGAGGAGAGAGAGCTCTTGGCGTCTGCTTGCCTAGTGGGGTGACAGACGAAGGGGAAGCCTATGGTAGTACTATCGACGGGTCACAACCTTGCCACAGAAAACGGACAGCCCAGAGGAAGATTTCTAGGTGAGACTCGTGTAATGTAGGACAAACTGTGCTAGTACTACATGGATAGACCTGAAGGTCCATAACGAGTTCATTTCCTGTCCCGGATGTAGTAGTCGAACGATATTATATGGGTACGAGGAATAGGCTGTAGTTAACGTTTTGCGGAGGAGGGTGGATGTGTTGAAAATGAAATGTTTGAGGACAATATGTGGTGTGAGGTGATTTGATAGAGTAAGTAATGACAGGCTAAGAGATGTGTGGTAATAGTGTTGTTGAGCAAACATAAGAGGGTGTGCTGAAGTGACTTAGACACATAGAAAAGAATGAGCAAGGAAAGGTTGACAAAGAGGATATATGTGTGCAAGGGAACAAAGAACGGGGAGACCAAATTGGAGATGGAAGGATACTGAAAAACAATTTGAGCGATTGGGGACTGAACTTACAGGAGTACGAAAGGCGGGCACGGGATAGAATGAATTGGAAAGATGTGTTATAAAGGAACCATGGAAATAAAAATCAGTGGGGCCTGGATGTGATAGGAAGTTGTGGTTTCAGTGCATTACACATGCCAGCCAGAGGATGGATGTGAGCGGATGTGGCCTTTCTTCTGTTCCTGGCGCTACCTTACATATGCGGGAGACAGCGATCAAGTGTAGCGTCAGAAACAACCTTTGAGGAAAAATTCACGATTTGCTTTTTCCCTTTCCCCCATACTCAAGGGTGTTATTACTATTATTATTATTTTATTATTATTATTATTATTATTATTATTATTATTATTATATTAGACACGTCCTGTTTAGGAGTAGGTTGTACTTCTCAGAATACACACACACACACACACACACACACATATATATATATATATATATATATATATATATTTATATATATATATATATATATATATATATATATATATATATATATATATATATATAGGAGAAAGAGCGTTGTTTGGGCGGTGCTTACTGGGAATGAGAGCAAAGTGAGAAAAGAGAGCGGCAGGGTGTCGAGAGGAAGATGCAGGGGTTGAAAAATTGGGCAAATGAATGTTGGGGTGAGCGAGTATCCGTAAACTTCATGGAGAATAAGATGCTGTGGAAGGAGGTTAATCGAGTGAGAAAGGACAGGAGTAAGAACAAACGGGAACACAGGGAAAGGAGGCAAGAATTAACATGCAGTGATGAGGTAAGGAGGAGATGGAATGAGTATTTTGAAGGTTTTTAAAAGAATGTGTGTGATGATAGGGCGGGTGATGTCTGGTGTGTGTGTGTGTGTTTGGATCGGGGTGCTATGCGAAGTTTTGGAACTTTGTTTCCATTTACTGTGTGATGCCTGGCTAGTCTGCTTTCCTGTAGTTTGTTTGTCCATTTGGTAGTTGTGTGGGTTGGATGGGCCAGGTGGAGTGTTATGGTGGACAGGTTGTCAGAGGACAGATCCTGTTGCGTGCTCTAGGTCCGGTGTGTGTAGTGCGGTCATTAGGAGATGATGAGTGAGGAGAGATTGACGAAGAAGATGTTAAGTGTCAGAAAGGGAGGGAATGAGGAGGATTGGGAAAACGAAGACGAGGTGGATGAAGTGAAAATCGTTTTTAAGTGATCGGGGTCTGATCATGCTGGAGGGTGTGAGGATAGAACGAACTGTAGCGGTTGGGTACTTAAGTGGCGACGTGTTGTCAGTGGTCTGAACCAGGGCATACGAAATGGTCAGGGAAACCGCCGATAGGTGTGTGGGGCTTGGTTGTGGACAGGGGGCTCTGATTTCCGTGTATTATACGTAAGAGCTAGGGATTGGAAGAGAACAAATGAGTGCTGTTATTCGACTGTTCTTTGCGCTCCCTCGCAAATGCGGGAAATGGCTAACAAGCATGGAAGAAAGAAAGAAATGGAATAAGAATATTCTCGATGGTATTGTACTCCTTTCCGTCCGTTGCATGATACAGCCCGATCGGGAAAGGTGAATTCTCCCTCACGCTGTAACCCACTTTACAGGTTGAATACAGTAACATAGATCTGTGTACCTATCACGTTATCTATCTTTTCATCTATTCTTCCGTATCTATTCGTCTGTCTCCGTTATTTTTGGATCTATCCATCTGTATACGTTTGTATGATGTATGTAGTCTCCAGATTTGGCAGTGTGGGAGCGTACCACATAATCTGGGAGTATGTATGATGTATAAATGTTGATTATATTGTGACAGGGTTGAATCGTCGCGTTTTAAAACCAAACATAGGGAAATGACGACAAAGATAAAAGGAATATATATATATATATATATATATATATATATATATATATATATATATATATATATATATATATATATATATTGGGAGGGATGACGTGCAGGATGTCCTGACCTCTGTGCCCGGCAACACCATCCTCACCCAGTCATTAGCTTGGCTACACTGTCACGTAGCAACAGTGGGGCCAGTCCACAGCCGCCTAGCAACGCTGCCTCCCTACCATTGCCATATGGCAGCAAAATTGTTACATCCGCTGCATTTTGATAGCCAGGCGACGTCACATGGCAACACTGGTACCCTGCTGCCATTTCCACATGGCATCTGATCTGTAAACACTGCTTCCCAATTGATGTTACAAGGATTCACTAATCTGCCTTGCCATAACTAAATGGCAACACTGCTTCGCTACATCTAAAAGAAAACAGCTCTGCATATATATATATATATATATATATATATATATATATATATATATATATATATATATATATATATATATATATTGTATTTTTTTCTTTACATAAAGATATACTATCCTCCCGGCTGGGAATGTTATTCGATTGTTTTGCATGTAAGATAAAACTTGGTGATGAAGGCGTTAAAGGAATGACTTCGGATCGATTGGATTCAGGGGAAACGATGGACGTAGTGTGTGTGTTGACTCAAGTCAACACTTTGACGGATGAGTTCAGTGGTTGCAGTGGAAACTTTAAGATCGGCTGTATGGGTGTGGAATTCCCATGTTCAACTGGGCATGGGTTGAACGTCTATGTGTGCGCATGTATTCATGTTGTTGATGTATGTGTACATCCCATCCACCCCATTCACATGGAATATATATATATATATATATATATATATATATATATATATATATATATATATATATATATATATATATTATACTTAGTCGCTGTCTCCCGCGTTAGCACGGTAGCGCAAGGAAACAGACGAAAGAATGGCCCAACCCACCCACATGCACATGTATATACATACACGCCCACACACGCACATATACATACCCTATACATTTCATCGTATACATACATATACATACACCTATATACACATGTACATATCCAATCTTGCTGCCTTCATCCATTCCCGTCGCCAACCCGCCACATATGGAATGACACCCCCCTCCCCCGCGCGCGTGCGAGTTAGCGCTAGGAAAAGACAACAAAGGCCACATTCGTTCACTCAGTCTCTAGCTGTCATGTGAAATGCACCGAAACCACAGCTCACTTTCGTCATCCAGGCCCCACAATCAGTCAATCAATCAATCAATATATATATATATATATATATATATATATATATATATATATATATATATATATATATATATATATATATATATATATTCACACACACACACACACACACACTCATTAGTTAGGACGAGTGATGACCACGACCTGTGGTGGTGGTGGTGGTGGTGGAGGCAAGGATGCTAGTAGTAGTTAGGACGAGTGATGACCACGACCTGTGGTGGTGGTGGTGAGGCAAGGATGCTAGTAGTAGTTAGGACGAGTGATGACCACGACCTGTGGTGGTGGTGGTGGTGAGGCAAGGATGCTAGTAGTAGTTAGGACGAGTGATGACCACGACCTGTGGTGGTGGTGGTGGTGAGGCAAGGATGCTAGTAGTAGTTAGGAGGAGTGATGACGGTAAACCGTAGTCGTGGCTCACTGTGGAAAGGGTGGAAGAACATAGTAGTCACGGTTGATTTAGTGAGGATGTTTATTGCGAGTGATGACGGGTATCTTTCCAGACACCCTCAGCTGTGTTATCATCAGAGCTTTATGTATCATCATCATCATCATTATCATTATCAACAACAGGGATAGCAACAGCGGCCCATGAACCTCGCCCCTCCCACCCACCAGCAGTAGGATTCCAGCGTCATCACCTCATTGTGCCGTTGTTGTGGGTGGTGGTTATAGTTAAGGCCGGCGGCGGTGACTTCTGGTGACATCAGTGCGGCAGGTGGTTGTAGGTTGTGGTTGTCAGGACTTATTAGGAGGGGGGTGTGGGTGGGTGAGGTTGTTGGTGGTGGAGGGAGGGATGGTGGCGATATTGATGAGGGAGATAGTGGAAGTGATGGTAGCGAGTGTGTTGGTGTGGTGATGGCGAGTGTGGTGGTGATCGTGGTGCTAGTCGACCAAGGCAGGTGGTGTTGGTGGTGGTGTTGCCAGGTAGCCAGGCCAGGCTGGTGGTGGGTGGTGGTGCCTGTTGCTACGTGCCGTAAAGCACAGCCTGACTGCTGGCTGACTCCTGGCTACCTTATGTAACCTGCCGCCGCTACACACCACACCAGACCTCCCCCTCCTCCTCCACACCGAAGGATACACCCCCAGAGAGAGAGAGAGAGAGAGAGAGAGAGAGAGAGAGAGAGAGAGAGAGAGAGAGAGAGAGAGAGAGAGTTGGATTTCAGATACAATTGGGAAGGGAAGTGATGGTTCAGACGAGTCATGACTGGTGGGTGTTTGAGTGCAGGTAATTGTCATGTTCATAACAGAGTCAGATAGATTGACGTAGGGGAAGGAGACGAGATTGACCGTTGCTGAAGGTGGATGTTAGAAGATGTGGTAGAGACTGGGAGGTATGGTAGAGTGAGGTGTTATGAAATAAGTTAAGAGTTGGAAAGAAGCAGAGATAGAGGTCGTAGATGGGAGATGTGTTAGTCATAAGGCAATAGGGATAGATGTAGTGAGATGATTGATAGATAGGGTAGATGATTGGAAATCGGTTAGGGTTATAAGGGAGTAGGGATAGATATGATAGGTGTTGGGAAATAAGGTATGAGGCAGTTAGGTTAGACAGGATAGATGTTGCAAAGCGAGCAAGAATTAAACGGCAGTAAGGATAGATTGTATAGATTTTGGGGCTAGTTATATGCAGAACGAGGTTCAGCTAGGGATAGTTCAGATTTGAACATAAAAGCGGGAGTTGGATGGGGGGGATATGATGAAGCCTTGAGACAGACGAGGTAGGGATGGAAGAGGAGGAAGAGGGAGTGGGGGTTGTAGGAAGGAGTTAGAGAGGAGGAAGAGGGAGTGGTGTTAGAGAGGAGACAAGATACAGAGGAAAGAGGAGGAGGAGGGCTGGTGTGGGAGAGCGAGATAAAGAGCAAGAAGGGCACGGACGTGGACTAAGGTTTGGTTCGGGGGGAGCAGGAGGAGGGAAGGAGAGGGGGTGTGTGGGAGAGTGAAATGGGGGAGGGAGGGAGGAAGGACGAGGGAGAGGAAGTCAGTCAGCCAGACCCCTCACGACAAAGCTATGGTGGTGGAGTGGAGGGGGATGATTATACCCTTGGCAACAGTTGTCCTGTTGCAGTGGCGACGAAGAACAATCACCATGTGGCAGCCATGATTGTTATGTGGGGCGCCGCCCTCAGCCATGCTGGTGGGGTGAGGAGGGGAGTCGTTGCAGCCAAGTCACCGTCCGTCACTGTTTACGCAGGGTTGGTGTGTAGGGGGGGTTGTTGCAGCCCAGTCACCGTCCGTCACTGTTACCTTAGGTTGTAGGGTAAGGGGGGTGGATCCAAGTCACCGTGCGTCACTGTTACTTTAGTGTTGGGTGTTGCTCAGATCGCAGACACTGTTTTAGTCACTGCTACGGTTGTGTTGGGAGTGTATGGCCTCAGCCGATCACCGTCCAGTCTGCCGTGAATGCGAGGCGATGACATAAAGGAGAGGACGAGGGAAACGGCGGCTTCGCAGCCCCGGTGGTTATTGGTGATCGTGTGGCTTTAATTCACCTCTCTCTCTCTCTCTCTCTCTCTCACACACACACACACACACACACACGCACACACACACACACACACACACACACACAAAGTGAATTTCTGAATGCTGACGAGTATACAAAAGTTTAGATTGTTTGATGGCTGAGAAAGCTCAAGAGATTGGACCCGCGAGTGTAGAACTCTTTGCCCTCTACTGCGTAAAGGCAGTCACACACACACACACACACACACACACACACACACACACACACACACACACCTGTCGTTCCTTGCAAATATGAGAGCGCAAGAAAATCATTTACGAAGATGTTGACTGTCCAAGTTATAGAGGATGAGACTAAATTGCGGGGAGGATAACATTATGGGCGAGGACGTGTGAGGGTGACAGTAATGAAGGAAGGGAAGAACAGATGACCAGGAAGAAGGGAAGAAAAGGTTTAATGAGGGGGGGGGGGGGGGTGGAGCAGTGCTTGGGGTTATGGTGAGTGGGGATTGGGGATGGCGGTGGAGAGGGAGCGATGGAGGAGGAGGAGGAGGAGGAGATGTGAATGATGAAGGGGTGTAGGAAAGGAGTGTTTGAGAGGCAGGCAGGGAGAGAGTGGAGAGGGAGAAGAGGGAGTGGTTTTCGAAGGATGGTAGGGTAGGAGTGGTGGAGAAGGGAGTAAACTGCAGCTGCTGCTAACAGTGGAGCGGCAGAGAGGGTGGAAGGCTGGAACTCAGGAGTGAGGAACAGAAGGGATTGGTCGGAGGAGGAAAAGGGAATAATTGATCGATGGAATAGAATGGGGAAGGGACAGTAAAGGAACGGAAGGAAGGAGTGTTGGAGGGTTAGGTCGGAAGGTGTGTTAGACGTAGGGAAGATGTTGGCGGTGAGTGGAAGGCGAGACATTGTGGAGAGAGAGAGAGAGAGAGAGAGAGAGAGAGAGAGAGAGAGAGAGAGAGAGAGAGAGAGAGAGAGAGAGGAGTGCCTGATGGGTGAGGAAAGTAAGAGTGGTGGGAAGATGAGGGAAAACGTTCGAGGGAGAGAGGAATTGAGTTATTACAGGAGGGAGAATGATGGGCTCAGAGTTAAGGAAGGTGAGGAGGAAGGAGAGGGTGAGAGTGAAGGAAGATAAGCAGGAGGGAGGGGAGTGAGGGCGGAGGAAGGTGAGAAGTGTGGTGAGTGAGAGTGAAAGAAGGTGAGGGGGGAGGGGGCGCTAAATCAGTAGTGTGTTGGCTGATGCCAAGCTTAGCCGGAACTTGGGAGGTTGAGGGGGGAGGGAGAATGGGGAAGGGGGGAAACTGGCTTGCTTAGGCTTCATTTGCCAAGCCTTGGCCTGGCCTGGCCAAGCCAAGCCTGGCTTACCCAACCTTGGCCTCTCATAACTTCCTCATGTTGGCTCAGTTTCCCTCATTACATGTGCAGTTGTGCGCCGTGCCTCTTGGAGTTACTTTGCTCCCCGCTTGCGCCTCGAACGCAATCTTACAATTGACCTTAAAACCCGGGTTATCACACGCAAGCGTCGTGGTCAAGGGTCGTCCCCCTCCCGTCGTGGTCAACTGACCGGACTGGGGAAAAATGACATCATCATATCTGAACCAAATAACAGTAATTGTTTTCGCGCCACGTAACAGTCTAGTTTCAAAATATTACATGTACGAGTTTGCAAGTGCGGGATATGATTTACGCCGGTAACCCCGAGCGGACATTTGTTATGCACCCGTGTGCTCACCCTTTGAGCGTTAGCGCAAAAGGATGACCAAGGTCACAGAGGGGCTATTTCAAGCCCAGTGGATTGATGCTCATCACCAAAATTGTGACAAAAATTAGTTCAGTACATCATTTAAAGCTACGTTACGTACACCATCTTTCATGTGGTAGGTAGGACTGCCTACCGTCCCAGTGGCAAGAGTTGAGAGACCTTAGGTTGATGGGCCAAGTAGAACCCTTCCACACCACTGGTTCCTCTATGTCTGTCCCCCCCTTTGTATGTACGTCTTGTGTTGTCTGGTGTGCCCCACTTGCTGTTCATCCATCCTTGGATGTGGGATGTACAAACTGTGTCGGGGAGACAGATAATGCCGAGTTTTTTCTATTTCTCTCGACTGTTAGGGGTGCATATAATGAGAAAACACTGACGTGAGCTGTGGACGGGTGTAAAAAAAAAAGTGATAAATTGATCACCGAAGTGAGTCGTGAGAGGCGACTGCTTTGTCCCGTTTTCCCTCCTTCTCCTCCTCCTCCACCCTCATGTTTTGTAACGGTTGATAAGACGGAGAGGGGAGGGAGTCTTTCCCCACGTTACTTCACACATACATTACAAAGAGTATCTCGTAGATCGTCTTTCCTTGCTGCTGTGATTTTTATGTTTGTGTGTATATTGTACACATTATGTTTCACTCATAATATCCTAGGGTTATCATTAGATCATTCCGCTTGTTTTAAGACATTTGGCCATGAAGAGGAAGCGGCCCAGGAGCGAGCGGTGTGTGTGTGTGTGTGTGTGTGTGTGTGTGTGTGTGTGTGTGTGTGTGTGTATGGCGATGTTTGTCTTGGACGGGAAGACGCCCTACGGGTAGGCCATTCTATTTTAAGGCAAGAGTGACACTGGTGCGTCAGTAGGTAGTCTCCTTTACCTCCGCCTATTTGCAGTGCCCCTCATGGCCTCCTCCCCCTCTCTCCCGTGTTTATTATTGTAGGGGTATGCATATCTGTGACGTCAACCGGTTGTGCTGTCTGGCATCTGATGCCAGTTATCATATGAGGAAAGCAGTTACTCTACTTATTCCTAGGCCAGTATCTTCTCCCTTTTTTTTTTTTTTTCAGACATGAACAGTTCCTGTGTCCCAGAGACATGTAGGGATCCCGTTTCCTGGGGACTGTTGGGATCCTATTTTTCTGGGGACTGGGGACTGTTGGGATTCTTTTTTCCTGGGGACTGTTGGGATCTTATTTTTCTGGGGACTGTTGGGATCTTATTTTTCCTGGGGACTGTTGGGATCTTATTTTTCTGGGGACTGTTGGGATCTTATTTTTCCTGGGGACTGTTGGGATCTTATTTTTCTAGGGACTGTTGGGGGTCCTGTTTTCCTGGGGACTGTTGCTGTTCACGATATTCATTGTTAGTGTCTGTTTGTAATTCTGGCAGTGTCTAGTGCCTCTTCTGTTTCGAGGGAGACCGTACACATTCCTGTTTTCCGAAGGCCAATATCAATTCCCGTTCTCAAGACGCCAGTTCCATCCCCAATTCTCCTTGGACCAACGCCATTCCAGTTCTTCAGAGACTAATTCCATTCCTGTTTCCCGGAAATACGTAAATCATTCCATCCTCCTGGAGCTCTGCCGTCCCTGGTCCCTTGAGGCTAGCTCTGTTGCTGCTGCTGCTGCCTGGAGACCAGTTAAAGCCCAGTTCTTTTGCTGCTGCAACCCGGAGACCAGGGCCCAATATCTTGGAAGGTCAGTATCCCTTCCAGCTATGACCGACCGAAGTAATTTATTTTCTATTTATTGGATGGTCCAGTAGTGAGGAGGGGGACGGAACGGGTCGGAGAGGGAATGACTGTGGTGTTGATGCCGTGACTGCCTGTCCGGTACTGGATTTCCAGGAAAACTGGAGTGTCTCACCGACGCCTCCTGGAAGCGCATCTTAGCTTAGGGCTTAAGCCTGCGTGGGGGGTTTTAGGAGCAGGCGAAAGGTGCGTGCTGTTAGTTGGATGTGTGTGTGTGTGTGTGTGTGTGTGTGTGTGTGTGTGTGTATGTGTGTGTGTGTGTGTGTGTAGGATAAAGGACAATATTTCAGTGCATTTATGATATTAAATTTGGATGTAACGTTTGCCAGTGGCAGAGTAAGGCCACAGCCCAGTCATGGACAGATGGTGAGGGGATGTATCGTATTAGTGCTGAAAGTAAGCAAAAGAAATATTGGCCACTATTTACATAACCAATTACAGACGAGATGATTTGGAGGTACTGACGGATTGTGTATATATATATATATATATATATATATATATGACTGCGTACTTTTGGTATTTCCAACGCGTTTATGTGTTTGTTGAGTTTGTAAATTAAATGAAAATAGATAAAGAACGGCTTATCGAAATCAGGGAGCCATTCGTCTGAAAGTATGCAGTTGGGAAATTAAAAGACCCGGGGGTTATGATAGTAACTGGTCGATTAATCACGTGTGTGTGTGTGTGTGTGTGTGTGTGTGTGTGTGTGTGTGTGTGTGTTGTTGACCTCTGACCTCCTCGTGATTGATACACGAAGATTAGTTGTCGAGTGGGAACTTTCAGCCGCGGACCCCCCATTCCCCTGACTCTTGGCGTCTCGGAGTGTTGGATCCCACTAATGATTTAGATGGTCCGGTGCTCGCTGGAGTCGTCACGTCATAGTCTCACCATACGAGAGAGAGAGAGAGAGAGAGAGAGAGAGAGAGAGAGAGAGAGAGAGAGAGAGAGAGAGAGAGAGAGAGAGAGAGAGAGAGAGAGCGCAGAGAGAAAGTGGACGTTTGGGGTGGCATTCTCCTACCATCTCCGACACGGCCCTTGAAATCTGATGATGTAATTTCCAGTGTATGTCTCTGCCTGGACGCTCACCACCGGTGGCAGCGAGAGCCTCAAGCGGGCAGAGACGTGCGGTGAGCGAGTGGTGGCGGAATACGTGCGTCATCCTTAAGGCATGTGCACGACGCGAATGTTATTCTTTCTTGCCTGGGAGGCGGAGGAACGTGCCCAGGGACTCTTCAGGAAGATGAACCTCTCCTCCCCCCGAGGTGTGAGCACCGGAGAGGCCGCTGAACCGTGGTGGTGGGGGGTGGGGGGGCGCTAAGGTGTGGTGACACATAACCTGAGGTTGTGCAAGTCGCCACGACCCCCCCTTCTTCCCTCCCACGTTGAATCCGACGGCACGACCCCCGTCGGGGGATGACGACCTGGTCGATGACCCGACCTTCTTAATGGCCGCTCATGTATACCCGAAGAGCGTTTTTTTTTTTTTTTTCCATCGTGTCCAGAGGACCGTGCCCCGTTGTGCTTGGGGGGGTGGAGGTCGTGCACGGTCGTACCCGTGGAACCTTACCGTCGCGTGCCTCGTCGTGCTCGAGAGACGTACCGTCGTTGTGCACGGAAGTCGCCCCGTCGTGCTCCAGGGTACCAAACCCTTCGTGCCAGGGAGTCGTACCGACGGGTCGTACTCGGTGATATTCGTTTTGTCCGGTGTCCTGCTCAGTCTTCGTATCCTCGTTCACTTTAATGGAGTATTTGACTGGAATTTAATGGGCTGGACATTTTTCAAAATCTCTCATCTCCCTAATTATTGGATGTCTTTTTTTTTCCCCCATTCTAACTGCGTGATGGTGATTATGAGTGATCGACTCCTGTGGAAGTGTATTATACTCTCCTTCAGATTGTCAGATATATTTTTTTTTGTTTAGTTGATGGTCAGATATTTTTTTTTTCTTAGTTGATGGTGCAATTCCTGAGGCTGGGGGCGAGTTATTAGCCCCGCTGTTGTATTCGCTGGCGGTGGACTGAGCCAAGTAAATGACTCGTTGATGTTTGTTGTTTAAAGTCATTTATGCTAACTATCATTATTTTCTTTTGTTCATTGTTCAAGTTGGTCTCTGATTATACCCGGTGAATAACCTGGTAAGTGATTATGTAAGTTAATACAAGCTGTGTGACGTCAGTTGGTTCAATTTACCCTATTATTTTTTCCCCAATTGTTCGCTTTGTGCTCTAATCACGAGAGTAAATGGGTAGTTCCTATAAGCCGTGTAACTTTACGTAGTTAAAGCAGCTCCCCACGTACTGTTCCTAAGACACAAAGTCATTTTAAGTACTATATGGGTAGTCGGTGTTTAGCCGCGTGGCGTCTCTTAGTTGTGGTAAATCCATTGTTATTCCTCATTAGCATGAGTTTTGTATTCGTTTCGTAAAATTTTTTTTCTCCACCACCACAGGAAAAAAAAGAAAGAAAGAAAGAGAGAATCAAAGCTTCGGACTTGAAGAAATGTGTTGTGCAGCCGGGCTGGTGGCCACTGCCGAGATGCTGAGCTGGTTCGCATTTGCTGATGCTCTCAGCCTAGACGTGGGACCCCCACTAGCATGTGAACCAGCAGGACGGCTTGGAGTGGCCAGGGAGGGCTGGGAAACAGCCTAGGGTGGCCAAAGGAGGGCCGCGGAGTAACTAGGGTGGCCAGGAAGGTCTGGGGAGTAGCTAAGGTGGCCAGGAAGGTCTGGGGAGTAGCTAAGGTGGCCAAGAAGGACTGGGGAATAGATAAGGTGGCCAGGAAGGTCTGGCGAGTAGCTAAGGTGGCCAGGAAGGACTGAGAAGTGGATTGTGTGGCCAGGGTGGGGAGAGGGGGCTTGATAAGCAGCTTGGGAGGTCAGGGAGGGCTGGGAAGCAATTTGGGAGGCCAGGGAGAGCTGGGTGGAGACAGGGAGAGCAGGAGAGGGGCAGGAGGATGTGAAGGCAGGACCTGTAGATCAAGCTGCTTCTCGAGATGGGTCGAGCACGCCGATAGATTTAATTGTGCGGGCGTGGCCGGTATGCTCATTGACGCTCTTGCCTCTAGGAATCAGTGAGGGTTTACACGCTGTTAATGTTAGTTGCAGTGGCAGCCCAGGTGTTCACGTAGGATTTTCATCAACTTGGGACTGATTTATTTTTTTTTTTTTCACAACGTCCGTGTAGAACATGTGTAATGACAAGATATTTTGCTCTAAGTCGAACAGTCTTGATCTTGAGGGTAATGTATTATGTGCAGTTCACTTTAAGTACATGTATAAATAAGCCAAGTGATCATCATTTCACACTATGATGGATGGTACGAGTCCAGCGCATCTCGAACAGTGTGAGATAAGTTTTGTTGTTTTGATGAACCTAATTGGCAGCGGGCGAATTTTTAGATATATTTATATATATTTTTTTTTAATGGAAGCCAGAGCATATGATTGTACATAAAGCTCAGTAGCCACTAGGTCCCATCGCTCTTCAGATCCAACAGAATCACATTAAATCAAATCGGATGGGGATTCGGTGGGGGGAACGAGGGCAGTATGACGGTGTGCTGGGAGTACCGATGGAGGGAGGGTGAGGAGGAGGGTGTCGCTAAAGCCATTCTGTTGTCAGAGGAGATACAAGAACAGGTTCTTTTACCCCGAGAGGTGTCAACGTGTTTGAGAGAGAGAGAGAGAGAGAGAGAGAGAGAGAGAGAGAGAGAGAGAGAGAGAGAGAGAGAGAGAGAGAGAGCCTTGTCTCCGGGGGAGGTGCTGGTGGTTGTGTGTGGGGGTGGGGGGAGTTTGCTGGGGGTTGGTTGGTGAGGGAGGGGGGGAGGAGACATACTGGGGGAACACGACAAGAACGCACTGGCCCGCTACCCATGGAATGTGGTCGCACCACTGATGCTGGAAGACACTATGCCATCTCTTCAAGGGGTGTGCGCCTCTCACCCCAGACGGTATCTTGAGGGTTGAGGGGAAGTACTCATCTTTCATGGATGTTGGTGAAGTGTGATCTGAACTCTCACTCTGGGGAAGAAGGCGTGCAGATGTGGCCCTATAAGTCCACTGTTAAAGAGAAGGCATACAGACGTGTCACTGCCCGTCCACTGTATAAGAGAAGGGATGCAGATGTTTCCCTCTCCGTCCACTGTTTAGCACTAGACATGCATATATGTCCCTGTCCGTGTCCACTGTGTAGCACAAGGCATGCAGATGTGTCCCTGTCCGTCCACTGTGTAGCACAAGGCATTCAGATGTGTCCCTGTCCGTCCACTGTGGAGCACAAGGCATGCAGATGTGTCCCTGTCCGTCCACTGTGTAGCACAAGGCTTTCAGATGTGTCCCTGTCCGTCCACTGTGTAGCACAAGGCATGCAGATGTGTCCCTGTCCGTCATTTATATCGTAGGGGTCATGTGAATGCCTCCCCGTCCGTCCTTTTCGTCATGAACACGTCCGTTTCATCAAACCATCTTGGGTTAGTTACACAAGAAGTGGTTAAGGTCTCGCTCTTCAGTTGTTTCGTGTCATTATGACAATGCTGATTAAAAATTCCCTTTGAAAGACAACGGTTTGAACCATGGGTATTGATAGCACCGGTTTTTGCCCCGACCCTTAATCGGGTCTGGGTCAAAGGCCAGGTCATCATACTGGTGTCGCACCGTCGTGCTCAAGGGCCGCACCGTCGTGCTCAAGGGCCGCACCGTCATTGACGCTCAAGGGTCGTATCGTCGTGCTCAAGGTTTCTCCAAAGAAACCATCAAACATTTTGAGTTATTGAATTCTTCGCGTAGATTGTGGCTGAAGCTCTTCAGAAGGTTGCTGGAGGAGGGTAGAGAAATTGTAAGAGTGCACTGACGACTTCTTTTCATTGTAGCAGTTGTAGAAATCGTCAAGAAAATTTGAAGAGTGGAAACAAATGGAAGGGTTCATCGGCGACGGGTCAGGTTTGCCGAGGTGGGAGAGGCCAGGCCATCACTTGTGCTTGAGAAAGGGGTTGTTGTGGGGGGGGGGGGGGGTGGAGAGAGAAGGAGGAGGAGGAGGAATGGTGTTTCATGACGTCATGAGTTGAGAATGTGCAGGCATCTCACAGTCCGGGCCACATGTGTCTGTGTGTGTCCTGCATGACCGCACGGTGCTGCCAACACTCCCACCATCTTAATTACTGCCGCCAACGTCATTCCTTACCACCGTCACCCTACACTCAACACCACACTAAGAGCTCTGCACATCGAGTTGTCTGGTTAACATCACGACCACCACCACCATCGTAACGTAACGTAACACCACCACGTTACCTCTGACATGACCATGTGTCTCAGAATCTCCGTCCGTCAGGATAGTTCACAGAAACACGAATGAAGTCTTGTTTTTATACTTGAATGTCATGTGTAGGAAGCGAAAGGAAAGACTCGAAGGTGCACAGAAAGATGTCGAGCAGTGTGGATATACAGCCTGCATCATCGTTTTATGCCTTCGCCACCCAGGAAGGCAAGATATCCACTTAGAGGAGGGCCTGTGGCTCGGGCTGTATCGGCCGGAGGAGTGAGGGAGGTTAGCGTGCTACTTGCCTGCAGGAGGACGGTCCTGTAGTACTTGCAGGCGGGGGGGTGAGAGAAGCGGAAGGGCAGAGAGAGGGAGAGGGGAGTTAACGTTACGTGAGTAACGCTCGGTCCTTACGAAGGAGTTGCGTGAATAGGGAGGATCAGGTTCAGGTACGGGACGCGACGAAAAGCGTTCAAGAAGCGAGGCAGACGTGGAGGGGAACAGGCTACCTTAAGTTCAGGTCACGGTGGATACAGAGAGCATCGCCAAGTTTAGGACTTCTGTTTGATAGCAAAGCGGTTTAGAGGTGGAACTACTGCACTGTATGAACACATTTACACACACACACACACACACACACACACACACACACACATACAGTGTCGAAGACCATAATTCACTCACGGGCCCGCCCTGGTTCGAATCTTAGGCGCGTCAGCTGGCCAACTTGTTCTTCCTTTAATTGGGGCTGGTTGATAAGTGGATACCTAATTTACGCTGGTGTGTGTGTGTGTGTGTGTGTGTGTGTGTGTGTGTGTGTAAGTTGATGTACAGTCTACAGTTGATGAATGATGAGGTGTCAATAGGTGAGATGGAGCTGTTCTTTCAAATATCTGAAGTAGCTTGTTTGGATTCTATGTGACTGTGGCGTTGAACTGCAAGCCGGGGGACGGAGGAACTCCGTTGGCAGGAGTTGACGGTGGCGAGTGTGGTGCAGGAGATTGCCTCCTCCCGAACAGTCTTGGATGGGGTCCAGGTGATTGGTGGGGAAGAGTCCGGAGGAGAGACCAGTGCGGTGAGCAGTGCCTCTGATAGATGGTGGAAGAGGGACCGAGGATGATCTTCGATGACTCTTCTTTTGCACCTCCTCAAGTAACTTTTGTGTAGTGGATATATATATATATATATATATATATATATATATATATAATGGAGAGAGAGAGAGAGAGAGAGAGCCGGTGCCTCACACAGCTTGCCGGCTGCCTGCCCGAACTCACCGGCCTCTATTCACACCTGGACCTTCAGGAAGGTGCATACGTACGTGTCTTGCCTATGAAGACACCAGCCTTGTCGGGCCTGTAACCTGCCAGACCTTGAAAATCCAGTCTCTCTCTCTCTCTCTCTCTCTCTCTCTCTCTCTCTCTCTCTCTCTCTCTCTCTCACACACACACACACACACACACACACACACACACACACAAGCTCACACACAACATTTACCTACATATGGACATTTTCTCAGTGTGTACGAAGTGAGATGAACCCAAGTTTTTAGTTATAAATGACCCATGGAAACGCCAAGAAATTGATTAGGTTGTCGTTTGCTGTTTTCAGTAATGTGCTTGGGTGGTAGTGTTCCTGTCATCAATGCTATACTGAGACCTGTGCTGTTATCACCAATACCACGATTGCACCGACGCTTGCACCATTATCACGGGCACCAAGATTGCCCTGACACCATAGACACCACTTTAACCTCGTACCGTCAGGTGGTGTATTGCTATGGTGCTATTTTCTCGCTGTGATGTTTTGGAAGAGGGTTTAAGTTCCGGGAAAGTTGAGGCCGCTTTGGTCAGGTGTCAAATCACCGGGTCGTGCTTCTGTTCGTTCTTGAGGGTCATACCGTCGTGCTCAAGGGTCGTAACGTCCTCTTGAAAGGATCGGTTGGTCGTACTCGGAGGGTCGGGCAGTCGTGTGGAAAGGCTTTGTTGCGTCGTACTCAAGAGGTCGTTCAGTCTTATTGAAAGGGTCGGTTCCGTCGTTCTCAGAGGGTCATACCGACGTAGGGGAAAAGGGTCGCATCGTCGAGCTGGAAGGGTCGGTCCGTCGTATTCAGAGGGTCGTACCGTCGTGTTGAAAGGGTGGGTCGGTCCGTCGTACTCAGAGGGTCGTACCCTCGCTCTGGAAAGGGTCGGTCGGCTGTGTTTATCTGAACTCGTCCACATGTTTCATAGAGGTTTGTTGATTCCTTTCTAATAACAGTTTTGAGGCCTCTGATTGACAAATGTTGTTTTCAACGGCTTCTTTAGTAATTGCAAGTTTGGCTAATGCATCTTAGCTCTCTTGCGAATTTTCCTCATTGCCTGCAATATTGTCTCGTTTCTTGCCCCTTTTTTCTATCTTAATTTACACACACACACACACACACACACACACACACACACACACACACACCTTTATCTATCCTAGTTTACACCCTCCCTTATCTCTCCTAACGTACGCCTTCTTTTTTTTTTTTTTCTTATGCTTTTACCATTTTTTTTCCTCTCTTAGTCTTTCCATTCTTTTCTTATTCACCCTCCCCCTCATTCTTTCACCTCTGCTCTTCCTGTTGAACTTCCTCCTTCGCCCCATCGAGCCCCACTGACCGTCTCACCACGTTTCCTCCCCCGGACAAGTTAAGTAGTCGTGGTACTGGTGGAAGTTGCCCCCCCCCCACTCCCCTGCCATCCCTTAGCCGTTGGTATAGGGGGAGCAGGGGATTGGTGGGGGTGTGGAGATGAGGTGGTGGTTCAGTAGATCCATACTTTAGGGATTCCACGCCTTACCCCTCAATCCCCCCCCTCACTAACCCCCACACCAACCACCTATTTCACAGCTTTTTTATGCCAGCCAGAGATTTAATTCCTCCCTCCCCCCTCCCTTTCTCCCGAAGTTTGCTGGCCCCCGTACTCTTGGAAGAGCCGTAAAGTGCGGGACTTATTGGACGTTTTCGGCCGATTCCATTTTAGATAATAAAGAGCGTCCCTAGCCAGGGGGAGTTTACAAAGTCCAGATATTCACTGGGCATCCCAGGGACAAAGGACCCGGCTGTATTGTGGTGCTTGTAGCCTGCTGCTACTGCTGCTAGGTAGCCTCGCTGATGGCTGGTTGTTCTCTCTCTCTCTCTCTCTCTCTCTCTCTCTCTCTCTCTCTCTCTCTCTCTCTCTCTCTCTCTCTCTCTCTCTATCCTTCTGTCTCCCTTCTCATGCGGTGAGCGCCACGCGCTAGCCCCTGCCGTAGTGTGCCCAAAGTTCTCGTCGCACGTACTTGGAGGTAGGTATATTCTCTCTCTCTCTCTCTCTCTCTCTCTCTCTCTCTCTCTCTCTCTCTCTCTCTCTCTCTCTCTCTCTCTCTTGATAAAGACGATTTTTTTTTTTATATTGATGGGGTCCGATGTTTCTTCCCCGCCGCCCCCCATCCAGTTTTGTGGAATGCCATCATGGAAGTCATCAGAACTGACGATATTGTGTATATATATCTCGAAACTCTTCTCTCTCTTTTAGGTATTGTCTTCCTGTGGACGATATGATATCTTCCTGTATGACCGACCCCTTATACCCCGTGATGGACTCGCATAGATGAAGAATGTACTGAATAATTACCTTTCTTTTTTTCCACTGTTTGGGTGTTGAGGATAGTGTGATGAATGATTACCTTTTTCATTGTTTCAATGTCGAGACTCATGTAATGAATCATTACCATTTCCATTGGTTGATTTTCGAGACTGATTTAATGAGTAATTACTTTTTTTTACTGGTTGCTTGTCGAGACTAATGAATGACTACCTTTCTCATTGGTTGTCGAGACTAATGTAATGAATGATTACCCTTTTTTATTGGTTGATTGTCGAGACTAATGAATGACTACCTTTTTCATTGGTTGTCGAGACTAATGTAATGAATAATTACCCTTTTTTATTGGTTGATTGTCGAGACTAATGGAATGAATAATTACCTTTATAAATTATTTGGTTGTTGAGTATACAATAATGAATAACCACTCATTTTTTTCATTTGTTGGTTGTCGAGAGAATATGATGAATGATTACCCTCTTTTTGATTGGCTGGTTGTCGAGGACAGCATTACCCTCCCCCAGGCCAGCCATGACACTGGACGATATGCGTGAGGGCCTCAAGGAAGGTGTCGCACGTTTACGTGAGCTCCTCAGAGATGTCGCACGTTTACGTGAGCTCCTCAGAGGTGTCGCACGTTTACGTGAGCTCCTCAGAGGTGTCGCACGTTTACGTGAGCTCCTCAGAGGTGTCGCACGTTTACGTGAGCTCCTCAAGGAAGGTGTCGCACGTTTACGTGAGCTCTTCAAAGATGTCGCACGTTTACGTGAGCTCCTCAGAGATGTCGCACGTTTACGTGAGCTCCTCAAAGATGTCGCACGTTTACACTGTAACACTTCCGTCGTTCCACCTTCGTCCACCGTTTTGGAACATGACGACAGACGTGTTAGCGTAACGCCGTATGACACCGCCGCGTCATCGGTAAAATACGACACCATTCGCGATGGTTGCGTTCCGTTGTATATACCACCCCGTCTGGTTGAAGCGACTCGGCAGTCTGAAAACCAGTGGCCCATCCCTACCATGCCCAGGGAGAAGGCATATATATATTTTTTTCCTCCTGTTTTTTGTAGAGAAAAAAAAATAGAAATGAAAATGAGAAGATAAAGTGTCTCTTGTTGTATTGTTGAAGGAGTTTTCCAGGAATATATCTCTCACGAGGTAAGAGAGTAAGACCTCTCTGGGTACACGTGAAGATAAACCTCGAGTTTTCTTATTTTCTTGAGCGTCGGTAGGCTCTGCACCTCGGTGTGGTGAGCCGCGTTTAATATGAAAGACGTGCAAATATTAGACGAGCCTGTTTTAGATTTTTTTTCTTTTTTTTTTCATACTTGTTTACCGTTTCCCGGGTTCGCGAGATAGCGCCAGGAACAGAGGAAGAAAAGCCCTCATTCGCTCACATTTCTTCTCCGGGTGTCATGTGTAATGCACCGAAAGCATAGCTCTCCTCTCCACAACCAGGCCCCACAGAGTTTTCTATGGTTTTCTTCCGGCAGTCTGTTGACAGCACGTCGTCCCCTGTATACCACATCGCTACAATTCACTCTTAACCCGTGCATGCCATTCACCCTCTTGCAGGCTCAGGCCCCATCCTTTCAAAATTCTTAAATTCCATCCTTCCAACTCCAATTTGGTCACCGCTTTCTCCTTGTCCCCTCCACTTCTGACGCATATACCCTCTTTGTCAACCTCACTAATTCTCTCCATAACTCCAAACCATTTCAACACACCCTCTTCAGCCCTCTCAGGCACACTCTTCTTATTACCAAACCTCTCTTTTGCCCTTTCATTACTTTCTCGATTTTTTTTTATCGTTTGTCCGGATGAAATTCTATGTTTTGTTGTTGATGGCAATTGACGCATCTGCTTTTTTCTATATTACTCAGAGGCATTGAAAATGCTTTTCCTCTTACATTTTATCACTAAAGTGTCTCGTTATGTCAAACTCGAGATACAGTTATTCTCAGTGTCTGTCGAATCTCGAGACCCCATTTCTCCTGCCTGTGTAAAGCATTCATATCTGGGAGAAACATTGATCGGTGTTATACTGTGTTACCTGAGATGGCACGGGCAGCTGAGGCCCTAATCAAGGCCGTCCCATTAACGTTATATATATATATATATATATATATATATATATATATATATATATATATATATATATATATATACATATATACATATATATGTATATGTATATATATACCCCAGCCTGAACCAGGTATTCATTTTATCGACTAACCCCTTGGGGTGGATGAACAACTGGGTTGACTGTGGACCGACTGCCGTAACCAGAATTCGAACCTGTGTGCTCGACCTTGGGCGGCCCTTGAATAATGCGTCACGGTCAGGAACGCTAGCTGCTACACTTGATAGTTTTTAATTTTTTCTGAGAGAGAGAGAGAGAGAGAGAGAGAGAGAGAGAGAGAGAGAGAGAGAGAGAGAGAGAGAGGCATGGCTTAATGATATCCCAGGTTGAGCGATGAAGACATTCTTAACCCCTCGAGCATGAGGCGAGGATCCGTCAGCGGTTAAGTTACGACCCTTGGGTGTATGATATAGCCTGGCCGAGGGGTCGTACCGGCGAGCGCCGTGCGTAATAAGGGTCGTGTCGCCGTCCTTTCAGGGGAGGGAGGGAGGGGAGGGTTTGTGTGTGTGGATCAAGTGACGTGTGTGTGTGTGTTTGTGTGTGTGTTTAAGGCTACGTCGGAAGATGAGAGACAACCCATCGTATTGGCTGGGTCGTCCTTCTGTAACGACGCTGTATCCCCCCCCCCCCTGTTGACGCGAGTGTCAGCGATGTATGACCCTGTCTTGTGTGTGGCACGTTGTTTACTCAGTGGGGGGCGGCTGAGTGTGCCAGACCACTGGCATGGTCTATAATGCCGAGGATAACGCGAGGTGTACTGTGTAGGCTCGGTGTTGGGGGAGGTGGGTGGTGATGGCGCTGGTGCCTTGGGTGGGGTGCGGGCGCGGAGGGGTGCGGGAGGAGGAGGAGGAGGAGGAGGGATGGGTTAAGCAGAGGGTACGAGAGGCGGCTGGAGTGGCGGTTCCCCTCCAGCCTCTTTACACCTACTTGACTGCGCGACGTGAACTTTAAAACGTGTGGAGGATCCCTTGGGGTCCGGTCCGCCAGAAGCGCATGCTTACAGCAGCAGCAGCTATAGTCTCTCCAGGGGGATAGTCATCGTCCCCCGCTTCCCCGTGGCTGTAGAGAACGTTGCACGTAACTACGATGACTAGATCTTCTTACGATGTCACGAATGTGCGCGGCGATCGTCGGGAGTACGGCGCTCACCCCACCGCCCCCCCCCCTGCGCGCGCGCGTCCCCCGTTTTCTGAAGCTGAGGGAAAGTGTTGGCTCTTGGTGGGTGCTGAATGGCCTTTCATTGTGGCGGCCTCCGGGTTATTGATGTGGCGGGTACGAGTGTGAAATGTGTGGTGAAGCCTCTGACGAGAGTTCCTCTTCTGGCACCTGCACCCTGCCGACCCCTCTATACATCACCGTGTTATTATGTGTCGCTGTATTTTATCCTGACATGGCCTGCTTGTCCTTGGTTCCCTCTCTGTTTCATCACACCTGAAGAGACTGTAGGTAGACAGGGCACCGTATATCACCCTCAGTGTAGTCCTTTGCTTGAGTCCTGGACAAAACTGTCGATTCTCGGTTCGTCTCAATGAAGCCAGTCATTTTTCTTTGAGGGTTGTGACCGAAGAGGGGGTTTGACACAAGCATTGTCTTGGAGGTATTGTGATACACTCTTGAGATCTTTTAAAGGTCTGTTGCAGAGTCGCTGTGTCATAGCCGTACCTGAGTATGTTCATTAGATGTACACACCATACACGATACAAGGGTGTCCAGTAGGAGAGGTGCCTCTTGTGTTATGAGTCTGGTGGCGTGTGGTGACAGTCATGTGTACCTCACTCAAGTGATTCCATTCTCGCCATCAGCTTCTGTGTCGGGGGTGTCCACGGTCTTAGTTTACCATGAATGCAGTTTACACTTTGATTTTGTTTCGAAGGGAACTATTGGCTTCTCTGAATTATTTTTTATTTACCTTATGCCTTTGATTTTCTTTCGTCTCACTGTTGCCTTTTGCGCGAATTGTGATTTGATTTTTCGTCATCGTTTTACTGTCAAGTTAACGGGATGTATTGATGGTTATCTGTGGCAGTATGAAAAAAAAGATTCTCAAACACAGCCAAAGAATGCTGCAAGTGGCCCCATTTACAGTGGAAAAATCTTTCGGACGTAAACCACATCCATTTTTTTTTTTCCCCCAGGGGCGCACGACAGTTTTGGTCAGACGAATGGCAGCTGGCATCTCGCCCGGCCAGGCAGCTACGATGCTGCCGGCAGGACGATAAATATTGTATCAGACGTGACCATGTTTTATGAAAATTGTTCACAATTAATGATTTCTGCCATGAGTGGCGAGCGATTTGCTCACAAAATTTTTAGCGTTGGTAATGTTTTATGTATTTTATTCACACACACACACACACACACACACACACACACACACACACACACACACACACACACACACACACACCACACACACACACACACACAAGAAAGAAAAAGGAAATATAATCATGGAAACTAGTCAGACCTTAACATATTCTATGGTTGCAATAAGTGGAAAATGGTGTTCAAGTATCCAGGAACCTGGCTGGGTCTTGTGTAGGCGGGTTTCTGTGAAGTGGACAATGAAGGAATATGAACGTGGGCACCTCTAGCCTCAGATGTAGAGGGGAAGGTTAACAAAGGAAGGAATGGTTCCGTAGAACACGTCAAGAAAAGAAAAAGGAGGGAGCTTCGAGATTTGCTGAGGAGAAGATGCGGGCGCACTTTGAGATACTATGTTGCGCAGAAGATAAAGCCGGACCATTTTGCCAACCAACATCTATGAGGTATTAGAGAACAAGGGTAAGAATGGAGGATGGACAAGGTAACTTTGAAGAGAGTATCATGGACGAAAGAAGATCCAAAACTAACTCCTTAGATTCATCAGGAGTAATATGTCAGTTAGAGAGCAGCTAATCATGCTTCAAGGATTCAGAGGGAAGAGTCGCAGAGGATGATGAAAATGATGCGTGAAGATTAAGGATTCAGAGGGAAGAGTCGCAGAGGATGATGAAAATGATGCGTGAAGATCAAGGATTCAGAGGGAAGAGTCGCAGAGGATGATGAAAATGATGCGTGAAGAGCTGAATGAAAAGTTTGAAAATATATATTTTTTCGCTACGAAAGACTACATAAACTCAACACCAGTGAGACGGAACGGCGTCCTGGCTTAAGAAGGCATACAGATGTATAGTAAAGACATCGACAGAATACAAGGCTCATGGTCCAGATGCAATTTCACCATATGTGCTGAATGTGTGCGCAGATACACTAGACAATCCTCTTGTAATGCTGTTCAAAACATCGTTGGAGAAAGCAGAGTGCCATGGGGGGGTTGGAAAGAGCAAACCTCTCTGCTGGGCTGTTCCTTTCTCTTATCTCGTTTGATGTCTTCCGTCTTTTGCCTCCTGGTTGTATTTTTTTTTTCTTTTTACTTGTCTTCTCTTTCCTTGGTCCGTCACGTCTCACGAAGACCCTACGGAACGGAATTCCACTTGTGTTTCAAGTCGTCTGATCCTGAGTCATTACCCCCTTAGCTAGACGTCTCCAGGTCGAATGTAGGAACCACAGCTGGTCGATCCAAGCCTCGCGTCTTGATCGTGTTCGCCAGTTCTTCTTTCTGTAGCATCTAGAACTGTACTATTTATTACTATAGCATCTAATGCTATAGTATCTATTACTATAACATCTAGAACCGTAGCATTTAGTACTGTAGCATCATTTCATTTTTCCACCATCCGTTAAGTGGACACACACACACACACACACACACACACACACACACACACACACACACACACACACACACACACACACACACACACACACACACACCTCGAAATACTATGCTAGACCTGTTCTGATGCCTCGCAGCCATAACAAGATCATAATCACCATAGAGCAGAGCAAGGATGACTAAATAATAGAGGTGGGATCAGGCTCTACCCCCTGCCCAACTACCATCCATTTTAAGGTTCTCTTTTTTTCCCCCTACAGAGAGAAAAAAAAAAAGAAGTGGTAAATTGCTTTAATCTTGGGCCTTCATTCTGTATGTGTGTGTGTGTGTGTGTGTGTGTGTGTGTGTGTGTGTGTGTGTTGTTACAGTGAGAGAGTTTTAGATTCTTGTTACCTTGTCTCTTAACCTTGTATGTTTGGACCATGTCTTCACTCCTATTTGTACACACACACACACACACACACACACACACACACACACACACACACACACACACACACACACACCAGACCGTGTGTGCGTGTTTATGTGACGGGGTAGTTGTCATGCGAGAGACAAGAGGACTTCTGGGGTGACGGAAGGCAGTGGAGCGAGGTATATGATAAATTCACGAGGAGACCCATTTTAGTGGTGTGGTAGGAGGTGTTTTTACAGGAAAGCACTGTGAAAGCATTGTGACGGTGTGAAGCAGAGGCGTGGTGTGACGGAGACTGGCTTTTAGTGTAACGCGTTAAGATAATTATTTGGTGTGACGAGGTTAGTAAACAGTTGCGTGATGTGGCGGGGAGGGCGTTGAGTGTGATTTGACGGGGATATGTGGTGTGATGGGGTAAGGGCGTCCTGGTGTGTGGTATGACGTGTGACCCAGGTATCTGGTGTGACGGGGTAGGGCGTCTTGGTGTGTGGTGTGTGTGACGAGGATCCCAGGTATCTGGTGTGACGGGGCAGGGCGTCAAGATGTGGGTGTAAGGAGAGAGGGGCCTCTGGTAATGCGTCTCTGCCGGGCTCAAGGCTCCTGCTAAGCCCTTCCACCTTGGCAACAGATAGCTCACTCACTCAACCCCAAGAATTTTTTTTTTTTTCTAAACCATACTGTCCCTGAAAACTGTTTACCTTGGTCTTAAATTAAACTGACTCTCGACAGTTTTATGTCTTTTGTTTTGCTCATGTTTATGTGCAGGTCCTTATCCATGGTGGTAAGACGACCCTTGAGCACAAGGGTACGACCCTTGAGCACAACGTCACGACCCTTGTGTGTGTGTGAGAGAGAGAGAGATGGGCTGGCCGCCTTTAAGTCTAAGGCCCGAGCCATCATACCCAGTGGTGGCACCCTCGTACCCAAGGGTTGTACCGTCAATAAAGTAATTTCAGAGCTGTCGAAACAGTGAGCCTTGAGGTCTTACAGTTACCGGTTTGCTGATATGATAATGTCTGTGTTCGTCGGTGGCAGAACAGAGTCGCCACTTGGAATGTTCAGGACCATGATGGAGATGTCTCTTCCTCGTAGACTTGCCTCAGGCCACCTTCGGTGCCGTGATGAGTGACACTGGGGGTTATGTCACATCAGGCATGAAGTCGCGGTCGTTAATGACCCGCAGAAGATGATGTGTAAAGTTGGGAGCGGACGCGGGGTTTCTGAGACACTCGGCGGCGGTGAAAATAGCATCAAGACCTTGGATGAAGTCATTGATTGTGGGAAGCGCAGAGCTCAGGTCTCATATTTATTACCCAAGTCGACAGCCTAGGATTAGTCTAATGGATTTATTATGTACAGCCCCAGGGGAACGAAGAAGTCTCCACAGACAGGCGGACGGCATGATAGGCTAACACAGATCGTATATGCAGCGAGTCAGAGAGTTCTGAGTGTTGACACCTGCGCCAATTTCCCTGCCCGTGGGGGGCACGAAGAGGTTAAAACAGGCGACCGAGCATCCTGGTTTCCAGGTTGGTTTCGTAGGTGTTAAGATCATTTAGGGCACCGTTGTTGATGTCGAGGTAGGTGCACGAGGGACTTTTTCTCTTTTCGTTTGCGCCATCGTGAGGCGTGTAAGGAAGTGATCCTCATTTCTAACATGCTCATTATGAATCAGGACTTCGGATTTGGCGGCGTTCATGACTGGTTCACACTGGGTGTCGGGAGTTTAATGGCACTAAATTGTGTCGCTGGGAGGAGGTTGTTCAGTTGGTTGGCAGTGACCGTCACAAACACCAGGCTTATCTCAGGAAGGTTAAGATTGGTGTCCCGTCGGCCACGCGCCATCCTGCTACCTCACTCACTCCACCCACCCTCACACTCTTCTGACCAGCACCTCATTCCTTCCTAAACGACCCATTCACACTAACCCCCACATAGCCTTTCTCGAACCTCACTCCCCCCCCCCCCCCAACTCCCCACATTGTGCCACACATCTCTTCTCCCCACATGATACCTCAACTCCCCACATTGTGCCACACCTCTCTCCTCCCCACATGATACCTCCACCACACTGCCCACGTAGACTTGTCCCACACCTCACGCCTCAGCACTAACCCCAACTTAGACTCTGCCACACCTCATAGGTATGTTCCACTGTACGTCAGCATTTTGTCTCCCGCATTTAGTGACTCAAACTGCGCCCGTTGCGCCACAGTAACCTCGACCGGGCCTCCACAGCTAATCCCCCCCTCTGGTTTCCATCACACCCCTTGGCCAAGATTGTCTTGCAACAGACACCAATAAGATGATTGGACATTATTCTTTTTTTATTACTTCGTCGTATCTCCCTTTACAATTTGTAGACAGTATGGCCGTGTGATTCCGTCAGCATGAGAAAAAGGAAGATTACCCCTGGTCTGCCGTGTGCACAGAGTCCTAATCATTGGATTATGTGAGAGAGAGAGAGAGAAGATCACCCCTGTACAGTGTGTGCACAACTTCCATTGCCCTGGAAGACGTCCGGGAAGGTGGCACTGATGAAGGTTGTATTCTACCCTGGAGTGAGGGGCCCGTCATCGCTCATAACCTGTGGTGATACATCTAGTAGTTGTCTGGAGTCGTTCCGGTTTTTAAGCCTGGTCGCATCTCGACACTGAGTCACGGTGATGCACACTGTTCACAGTTGGTTGGTGTGCGTGATGTCTGCCACACTGACCGGTGCTTGGTTTCGAGGTGTTTAAAAAAGCCACAACGAACCTTGTTTTCAGGAGGAATGAAATGGCGTGACGACGGTTTATCTGTGGACGCGTGGCAGGCCGGTATAGTCTGTGATGGAATACGTCTCTTTTTTTATATTCAAAATATTTATAGGTATTGACCTGAGACACTGTGTTGATTCTCGAGACGGAAGGAGGGTCGTGGGTTGTATAATTGATGGCCGGGTGTGGAGAGAGTGATCCAGTAGGTTGCTATAGTCCTGTGTATTTAGCCACCGTCCTCGCCATCTCGACTCCTGTGTCCTCGTGCCGTAACTCACTCGCTGAAACATCTCTGAGCGTAGCTCAGCGCCTCCCGGGCAAGATGGCCTTGCATAAGGAGCAGCACCACAGTTGATGGTATAACTTGATTATGCCAGAAGGACGGCGAGCAGCACCGCCTACGGCATCACACGTAGTATATGTTTCTCGGATGACCACTTTCCTACCTCCTCCCTCTTGCTCATGCCTCTGCCTGATACGACCGCTTCTCCTTCCCACTTCTTTCTCTCGCTTCCTGCTACCTTCTGCTTCTTGTTCTTGCTTCCTGCACCCTCCTGCTTCTTGTTCTTGCTTGGAGGTTTTAGTCAGCTGCTAATTTTTGTTTGCTTCTTGTTTCGGTTTGTTTGCTACGTACTCCTGCTAACTTCTGCTGTTTGTTACATGCTCCTGCTAACTTCTGCTGTTTGCTATATGCCTCTGCTCTTCTGCTGATGTTACTGCCGCTCTCTTCATCCTTTTCGAAGTTGTGTGTGTGTGTGTGTGTGTGTGTGTGTGTGTGTGTGGAGGAACCATGGTGTCACATAACCCCCTGGGGAGGGATGGTGGGAGGAGCCCTCCCGACCCTCCTGCCACAGTTACGGAGGGAAGACCCCCTTCCCCTCCATCACCTGCCCGTTGGCAGCCCCTCCCTCCCACCCTAACCTTGAACCTAACCCAAGAAAGTTTAGAAGAATATATTCAGTATCGTATTCAGTTTTGTTCATTTACATATTTTGTTATATATCATTTTCCTTCACCGTCGGCTTATAGCAAGTTGACCAAAGTTCGTGCAGATGATGCTTGTAATCATTTTAGAACAGTGTAAACGTTTGAGACGCCTGTTATCAGTTTAGAACATTGTAAACGTTTGAAATGCCTGTAATCAGTCTATGAGTGTGAACGTTTGAGAAGTCTTCAGTTTATAACAGTGTAAACGTTTGAGAAGCCAGTAACCAGTTTAGGACAGCGTAAACGTTTGAGCCTGAACGACACGTAGTTTAGAAGCCCGATAGGGACGAGGCTGTCTGTGTCTTAGTTTACTGATGGCCATTAAACTCTGCCCGCTTGTTGTATTTGTTGCCAGTCAGCCCAATGGATCATCATGAATTTTTCACGGATATAAGCTTAACCGATGGGTGGTGGTGGTGGCGGCTTGTGTGGGTGGTTGGATGGGGGAGGGGGTGGGCGGAGAGAGAGAGAGAGAGAGAGAGAGAGAGAGAGAGAGAGAGAGAGAGAGAGAGAGAGACTGTTGGTAAACACAGAGAGCAGGAACTGATGCCACGAGACGTCGCCGCCTCAGTTGGGATGACCTTCCTGGCGATGGATTCAAGGCCTTCAAGTGTGTGTGTGTGTGTGTGTGTGTGTGTGTGTGTGTGTGTGTGTGTGTGTGTGTGTGTGTGTGTGTGTGTGGTTGGTCTAAGTATAGCGCAATCGTTCTGTGGTAGAGCCGTGACCCTGGCCAGACAGGCGGGATCACGGACGGCGCTGGATACACTTGTCACCACCGCCACCTTGTGGCTCCCGGTGGAGTTACCTCTCTCTCTCTCTCTCTCTCTCTCTCTCTCTCTCTCTCTCTCTCTCTCTCTCTCTCTCTCTCTCTCTCTCACACACACACACACACACACACACACTCGGTGTAATAATTCATGGTGGTTAGAGAAGGGTGTCAGTCCTTCCAAATAATCTTGCAGTGGGTTCCCTCAAGCCAAGGGTGTATGAATAAGACGTCGTGGCTGCGACAGCGTTGTTGTACAATACTGTAGTTAACGCTCGATTGATTTCGTACATTAAGAGAGGATGGGGGAGAATATGTCACACTTAATTTCTGTTGACCAGGAATTCCTTGAATGGCGCCAGGATGGCGAGTTTGTGTGTGTGTGTGTGTGTGTGTGTGTGTGTGTGTGTGTGTGTGTGTGTGTGTCAAAGACTTTGGCAAGGTCGGTAGATAAGCATGGCTTCTCTCTCTCTCTCTCACACACACACACACACACACACACACACACACACACACACACACACACACACACACACACACACACCCTCTCCACCCGGAGCAAAACATACCATTGAGTCATCTGTTTACTGGTAGTCTCCTCCTGCTGTGGCGGCGGGAGAAATTGATTTTGGCAGTTATTATGCAATGTGACACCTGTCCTCGACTGCCACGTTAAAAACCCGCCTGGGCTACGACCAACAACCGCAACGGTTTGCCACCCCCTGGGGTGTTATGTGGCCACACCCCCTGGAGGGTCAGGTCGAAGGCCACGCCATCGTACGTTAAGGGTCGTCTCGATCAAGGGTAGGACCCTGATGCTCAAAGGTTGTGTCACCGTGCTCAAAGGTTCGTGTCGCCCTGAGCGAAAGAGTCGTACCGTTGTGGCAAGGGGTCGTGCCGTTGGGGGCTCTTCTGAGGTCAAAAAAGTGGTAAGGTAAACTCAGCAGTGCGGACCTAATTGTGCGCACCCCCTCCTGCTCATCGTGTGAGCGGTAACACAAAAAAGGACGACACGGATCACAAAGGGTCTTAAATCAGACCCCCTAGTGGGTTATTATCACCTAGGATGTTACAGTTCGTTGTGTAGAGGTTTCGTTACGTACTGTATTACGAGGGAGGGAGGGGGAGGCGGGCGGCAGCGTTCGATCATTTCCCGGTGTTGTGGCCCCAGGTTCTCGTCCCTAGGAGGTGCCCCTGCTGCTGCTGCTGCTCCTGGCATTCCACACACACGCTACCCTCTCCAACCCCACCCCCACCCGCTTCCCCTGTAGACGGAGATGAATGGCCTCCTACTTGACGCTGCCCATATCACCACCACCGCCACCACCACCACCACCACCAGACAACAACCTTGACGGTGGAATTACTCGCTGGTGTGGCGGTCCAGCAATGAGAGAGAGAGAGAGAGAGAGAGAGAGAGAGAGAGAGAGAGAGAGAGAGAGAGAGAGAGAGAGAGAGAGAAGAGTGGCAGTAATGGCGTTTGTGTATTACAAGTATAACATAAGACATATGACACAGAGTAATACAGGGACGGTTGGAGAAACATTTGAGTCAAAATATATACACAGACACATTGCATTTACGCCGAGCTTCAGTGTGTATTTGGAACAGGACACAGTGCAACAGTGGTAGGTCAGAGGTACATTAAAATGAGACATTCAGTTACAGAATGTCTTTGAATTTGTTTCACAGGCCTTAAATCATCTTTTATACCTCGCATCTGTCCTCCCTCCATTCTCTGTTCACTTCTTTCCTCAAGTCGAGCGACAAAACCGAACACAATATCCTAGATGGTGATGCGTCAGTAAATTGTAAAGGGTAAGGATAATTTCCTTAGACATGAATTTAAAAACTCTACCACTGAATGCAAAAATTTTATTCCCTTTTTTTTTTTGTTCGCCCTTAAAAAAAAAAAAATGTTTCAGTGCACTGGTCATTCGGCTTTTAGGTGGCCAGGGATTGTTATGCCCGTGTTTTCATCATTTACCTTTCGTAGCTCAACATAGTTCATGTTGTAGCTTAACATAGTTCATGTTGTAGCTCAACATAGTTCATGTTGTAGCTCAACATAGTTCATGTTGTAGCTCATCATAGTTCATGTTGTAGCTCAACATAGTTCATGTTGTAGCTCAACATAGTTCATGTTGTAGCTCATCATAGTTCATGTTGTAGCTCATCATAGTTCATGTTGTAGCTCATCATAGTTCATGTTGTAGCTCAACATAGTTCATGTTGTAGCTCAACGTAGTTCATGTTGCAGCTCATCATAGTTTATGTTGTAGCTCAACATAGTTCATGTTGTAGCTCGTCGTAATTTATGTTGTAGCTCGTCGTAGTTTATGTTGTAGCTCAACATAGTTTATGTTGTAGCTCATCATAGTTTATGTTGTAGCTCATCATAGCTCAACATAGTTCATGTTGTAGCTCAGCATAGTTCATGTTGTAGCTCATCATAGTTTATGTTGTAGCTCAACGTAGTTCATGTTGTAGCTTGAGTTTTCATTTTTGTTATTGGTATGAAAAACTTTGCCTTTCAAAAATTTTGAGGTTCATTCGCCATCAGTTTGAAGCTGTAGGCGTTCGGCTTTTGTTGTGGTTTTATGTTCCAACTTAGTATCGTCCGTGAAGGTGGATATCTTATAATGCCGCCCATTATCAATATCATGAATACATACGAGAAAGAGAACCAGTCCCAAGAATGATCCCTGTGGCACCCCACTTGTTACGTCTATCCTTGTTTACGCATGACCAATAATGAATTTTTTTTTTTCTACGCCCTGTCGGCCAGTTTTCTTGTCATCGAAGTAAAATTCCATTTGTACCACGTGACTTAACTTTTGTTCGTAATCGTTGTTGTAAAAATGCATCGATTTTTATTTTTGGAAATCTAGAGATGACATAAACTGCGTTGCTTTCGTCATACGTGTTGAATATATCACAAAAGAAATCAGGCACATTTGTCACACATGATCTTTTTATATATATATATATATATATATATATATATATATATATATATATATATATATATATATATATATATATATATATATTCGTCGAAAACCATGGCAAAAATCGTTTATGAAGTGGCGGACCTCTCGCTGGTTTACAGTTTTATCCTAAACGATGATTTCCATAAGTTTACCGACTACAGACGTTAAGCTAATTGGATTGAAATTTCCGGGTAATGAAATATGCGATTTTGAATGTAAGATGGCTGACGAGATGCAGGGAAAGACAGGTTAGATGTTGGCACACCACTGAAGAAAAGGTTGAGATCCACTGTCCTTCGGTGTATTAGTATAGTTCCGTGTATTTCGTGGGCATTTTGAGGTGTAACGGTGTCCCCTTAGAATGAGCAGGAGTAGCATCCTGCGGGTTGCCTCTCCCGTACACTGCTGGGCCAGCAGGTCGTAGGTGACGCTACAGGAAAAAGGAAGGTGTTGGACACCCTCCGGCATTACAAAGGGAGGGGAAAGCCAGGCCTCACACAACCAGCCAGCTTCTGCATCCCCCCAGTGGTAGAGACCAGTGGTCGACACTGTGCTGGCCCACCTGACCCGTGTCTCTGCTGTTGACGACACCGGTTATATTCTCCTCGAGGTCGACACATCTGATTAAACTCGGGAGGAGGGGAAAACTTCGCCTGGAAGCCGCTGCCAAGTTTATACAGAGGAGGTGGTGGCTCCGGCCGGCGGGCGAAAGTTAGCCCGGTGGATGACGTTTGACACTTGACGGTTTAAGTTAATCTGGTGCATCTCGCCGTATGTTGGGCGGGCGGATGAGCTACGGTAATATTGATCAGTCAAGAACGTGAGGTGAACGCTACCCGCTCGCCCTCCGTTTTGACCGGTTTGACTGAATCTCATCGTGGTTACTGGTACGTAGGTTCTCTTTCTCTCTTTTTTTTTTCTCTTTCTCTCACACGCAGTAGATGGTAGGGAACCACCGATCAGTAACGTATAGGGAGGGTTAGTAACGGCGTCACAGTGAGCCGACACTGCCGTGGCTGTCAAGTTTCCCATCTTGGCACAGATTGTTGTTGTTTTTTTCCCTGTCTCTCACCCGGGGGGAGTGGGGGGGGGGGTTCCCTGGCATTCAGTCCAGGAACATACAATCTTTCTAACTCATATTCCAACTCACACATAGAACTTGAAATGTGATTTTCACGATTCCTTATTCTTAAATTTTAGACGTTCCTGCGGTAAGCCATACGCGCTCACCTTGCCTATTGACGAAATCTCGTCTTTAAGTAATACTCTTATCACACTGTTGAGGAATAAGGTCAGTCAGTAGAGGTGGGAGATGGCCACACTTCCCGTTCTCCAATACCTCAAGCGCCGCAGCAGAACATAACCCGTTTTCTCTTTGGGGAAGAATCCTCTCTCGCCGAATTACACCACGGGTCGTTATGCGTGACTCTGACATCACGGGCAATTCCAGTACGTTAATTATGGCCACAGCGTCATGTGCGTGTCAGGCTGAAATGAGCAAATGAGCGGTTCGTCGGTAATTACTGGGATTGAGCAAGACGTGCAAGTCCGGAGATAGATTGCGACCGTAACGTCTGTATGTGTGGCAAGCTGCAGACAGATTGCTCAAGTTGTGTGCCCGTAATGTGTGTGTTTTCGAGTGAGGTGTGTGTGTGTGTGTGTGTGTGTGTGTGTGTGTGTGTGTGTGTGTGTGTGTGTGTGTGATTACTGTTTGTTTACTATTCGCGTGTTACGGGTTTTTACACTCGTGTTGACCAGGTTAGGTCGTAGGTTGGTGGACTGGGTCGTTGGTCGACCAAGGTGTTGGAAGTCACAGCTCTTAGGTCTACATAGCCCCCACAGCCTGGCTGGTCTGGTACATTGTTTTTTTCTTAGGTGCTCGTCTAGTGCACCCCACTTTTTCAAGTTCTATATCGTGCCTCTCTTAACCTAGTGTATATGTATTAGTATTATGTACGTACCATTCTTCTTCACCATCACCATCACCGCTTCCTCCTCCGCCGCCGCCGCCACCACCACCACACCACACTGCCGCTTCCCTCTACATCCTTGCACTGTCTCTGATACTGCTGCTGCTGCGTTGCTCCATTACAGCTGTTGCTGATGCTGCTGTCTCCATGCTGCCGTTGGTTGCCCGTGTCTTGCTCAGGACAGTATTGCGCCAAAGAGACCCCGAGTGCAAGGGCAGTCTACCAAGACTCGTCCTACCCGCTTCCTAACCTACCACTTCAAAAAAGTCTAGCAACTCACGATTACGTAGTTAGTTTTTTTTTTCTCTTCCACAAAGACGGATGACTTGATTATCTTGTTGTAGGATCAAGCCTTAATCACGATGGAGAGTGCGTGGCTGGAGCTTCTTAAAGTAGGGCCCGGGTGGAGGCAGACAGGAGATGTATGACCTGTTTTGGCGATATTAATATGTCACTCTGACTCGGTTACTGAATCTTTCCCAGGCGGTAATGACAATGGATGGCTGTGTGATTACCCCTTCCCGCTGGGCTGACGTGTACCCAGGTTCCTGCCCGCCGGGCCCACCTCATCCCCCCCACCCCGCTGGTGAGGCACACCCTATGGTGCTGGGTTGTAGTAGGGCCCCGTGGTGCTGGGTTGTAGTGAGGCCCGTGGTGCTGGGTTGTAGTGAGGCCCGTGGTGCTGGGTTGTAGTAGACCTGTGGTGCTGTGTTGTAGTGAGGCCCATGGTGCTGGATTGTAGTGAGGCCCATGGTGCTGGGTTGTAGTGAGGCCCGTGGTGCTGGGTTGTAGTAGACCTATGGTGCTGTGTTGTAGTGGGGTCCCATGGTGCTGGGTTGTAGTAGGTCCGTGGTGCTGGGTTGTAGTGGGGCCCGTAGTGCTAGGGTGTAGTGTAGCCCATGGTGCTGGGTTGTAGTAGGCCCTTGGTGCTGGGTTGTAGTGAGGCCGTGGTGCTGGGTTGTAGTGGGGCCGTGGTGCTGGGTTGTAGTGAGGCCGTGGTGCTGGGTTGTAGTGAGGCCCATGGTGCTGGGTTGTAGTGAGGCCCATGGTGCTGGGTTGTAGTGAGGCCCATGGTGCTGGGTTGTAGTGAGGCCCGTGGTGCTGGGTTGTAGTAGTCCCATGGTGCTGTGTTGTAGTGAGGCCCGTGGTGCTGGGTTGTAGTGAGGCCCGTGGTGCTGGGTTGTAGTGAGGCCGTGGTGCTGGGTTGTAGTGAGGCCGTGGTGCTGGGTTGTAGTGAGGCCGTGGTGCTGGGTTGTAGTGAGGCCGTGGTGCTGGGTTGTAGTGAGGCCGTGGTGCTGGGTTGTAGTAGACCTATGGTGCTGTGTTGTAGTGAGGCCCATGGTGCTGGGTTGTAGTAGGGCCCCGTGGTGCTGGGTTGTAGTGAGGCCGTGGTGCTGGGTTGTAGTAGACCTATGGTGCTGTGTTGTAGTGAGGCCCGTGGTGCTGGGTTGTAGTGAGGCCGTGGTGCTGGGTTGTAGTAGGGCCCCGTGGTGCTGGGTTGTAGTAGACCTATGGTGCTGTGTTGTAGTGAGGCCCATGGTGCTGGGTTGTAGTAGACCTATGGTGCTGTGTTGTAGTGAGGCCCATGGTGCTGGGTTGTAGTAGACCTATGGTGCTGTGTTGTAGTGAGGCCCATGGTGCTGGGTTGTAGTAGACCTATGGTGCTGTGTTGTAGTGAGGCCCATGGTGCTGGGTTGTAGTGAGGCCGTGGTGCTGGGTTGTAGTAGACCTATGGTGCTGTGTTGTAGTGAGGCCCATGGTGCTGGGTTGTAGTAGACCTATGGTGCTGTGTTGTAGTGAGGCCCATGGTGCTGGGTTGTAGTAGACCTATGGTGCTGTGTTGTAGTGAGGCCCATGGTGCTGGGTTGTAGTAGACCTATGGTGCTGTGTTGTAGTGAGGCCCATGGTGCTGGGTTGTAGTAGACCTATGGTGCTGTGTTGTAGTGAGGCCCATGGTGCTGGGTTGTAGTAGACCTATGGTGCTGTGTTGTAGTGAGGCCCGTGGTGCTGGGTTGTAGTAGACCTATGGTGCTGTGTTGTAGTGAGGCCCATGGTGCTGGGTTGTAGTAGACCTATGGTGCTGTGTTGTAGTGAGGCCCATGGTGCTGGGTTGTAGTGAGGCCGTGGTGCTGGGTTGTAGTAGACCTATGGTGCTGTGTTGTAGTGAGGCCCATGGTGCTGGGTTGTAGTAGACCTATGGTGCTGTGTTGTAGTGAGGCCCGTGGTGCTGGGTTGTAGTGAGGCCGTGGTGCTGGGTTGTAGTAGGGCCCCGTGGTGCTGGGTTGTAGTAGACCTATGGTGCTGTGTTGTAGTGAGGCCCATGGTGCTGGGTTGTAGTAGACCTATGGTGCTGTGTTGTAGTGAGGCCCGTGGTGCTGGGTTGTAGTGAGGCCCATGGTGCTGGGTTGTAGTAGACCTATGGTGCTGTGTTGTAGTGAGGCCCGTGGTGCTGGGTTGTAGTAGACCTATGGTGCTGTGTTGTAGTGAGGCCCATGGTGCTGGGTTGTAGTAGACCTATGGTGCTGTGTTGTAGTGAGGCCCATGGTGCTGGGTTGTAGTAGACCTATGGTGCTGTGTTGTAGTGGGGTCCCATGGTGCTGGGTTGTAGTAGACCTATGGTGCTGTGTTGTAGTGAGGCCCGTGGTGCTGGGTTGTAGTAGACCTATGGTGCTGTGTTGTAGTGAGGCCCGTGGTGCTGGGTTGTAGTGAGGCCGTGGTGCTGGGTTGTAGTAGACCTATGGTGCTGTGTTGTAGTGAGGCCCGTGGTGCTGGGTTGTAGTGAGGCCCATGGTGCTGGGTTGTAGTGAGGCCGTGGTGCTGGGTTGTAGTGAGGCCCATGGTGCTGGGTTGTAGTGAGGCCCATGGTGCTGGGTTGTAGTGAGGCCGTGGTGCTGGGTTGTAGTGAGGCCGTGGTGCTGGGTTGTAGTAGACCTATGGTGCTGTGTTGTAGTGGGGTCCCATGGTGCTGGGTTGTAGTGAGGCCGTGGTGCTGGGTTGTAGTGAGGCCGTGGTGCTGGGTTGTAGTGAGGCCCATGGTGCTGGGTTGTAGTGAGGCCGTGGTGCTGGGTTGTAGTAGACCTATGGTGCTGTGTTGTAGTGAGGCCCATGGTGCTGGGTTGTAGTAGACCTATGGTGCTGTGTTGTAGTGAGGCCCATGGTGCTGGGTTGTAGTAGACCTATGGTGCTGTGTTGTAGTGAGGCCCGTGGTGCTGGGTTGTAGTGAGGCCGTGGTGCTGGGTTGTAGTGAGGCCCATGGTGCTGGGTTGTAGTAGACCTATGGTGCTGTGTTGTAGTGGGGTCCCATGGTGCTGGGTTGTAGTGAGGCCGTGGTGCTGGGTTGTAGTAGACCTATGGTGCTGTGTTGTAGTGAGGCCCATGGTGCTGGGTTGTAGTAGACCTATGGTGCTGTGTTGTAGTGGGGTCCCATGGTGCTGGGTTGTAGTAGGGCCCCGTGGTGCTGGGTTGTAGTGAGGCCCATGGTGCTGGGTTGTAGTAGACCTATGGTGCTGTGTTGTAGTGAGGCCCATGGTGCTGGGTTGTAGTAGACCTATGGTGCTGTGTTGTAGTGGGGTCCCATGGTGCTGGGTTGTAGTAGACCTATGGTGCTGTGTTGTAGTGGGGTCCCATGGTGCTGGGTTGTAGTAGACCTATGGTGCTGTGTTGTAGTGAGGCCCATGGTGCTGGGTTGTAGTAGACCTATGGTGCTGTGTTGTAGTGAGGCCCATGGTGCTGGGTTGTAGTAGACCTATGGTGCTGTGTTGTAGTGAGGTCCCATGGTGCTGGGTTGTAGTGAGGCCGTGGTGCTGGGTTGTAGTAGACCTATGGTGCTGTGTTGTAGTGAGGCCCATGGTGCTGGGTTGTAGTAGACCTATGGTGCTGTGTTGTAGTGAGGCCCATGGTGCTGGGTTGTAGTGAGGCCGTGGTGCTGGGTTGTAGTGAGGCCGTGGTGCTGGGTTGTAGTGAGGCCCGTGGTGCTGGGTTGTAGTGAGGCCGTGGTGCTGGGTTGTAGTGAGGCCGTGGTGCTGGGTTGTAGTGAGGCCCATGGTGCTGGGTTGTAGTGAGGCCGTGGTGCTGGGTTGTAGTGAGGCCGTGGTGCTGGGTTGTAGTGAGGCCCGTGGTGCTGGGTTGTAGTAGACCTATGGTGCTGTGTTGTAGTGAGGCCCATGGTGCTGGGTTGTAGTGAGGCCGTGGTGCTGGGTTGTAGTGAGGCCGTGGTGCTGGGTTGTAGTAGACCTATGGTGCTGTGTTGTAGTGAGGCCCATGGTGCTGGGTTGTAGTAGACCTATGGTGCTGTGTTGTAGTGAGGCCCATGAATCGCGTTCTTGGGTTTCTTTCCACTTCCCCAGAAAAAAATTTTTGCCCCGAGATAGAGAGAGAGAGGGGGGAGGGGGGAAAGAGAGAGAAGGGAGGGGGGAGAGAGAGAGAGGGGGGAGTGAAAGGAAAGCCAAAGAGGAACGACGTTCGTGGTAGACGCGAAAAAAAACGGAAAGGGTGGAGCTAAGGGGGGGAGAGAGAGAGAGGAGAGGAGGAGAAAAAGGGGGAGGAAAAAGAGAAAAGAGAGAGGAGAGAGAGGAGAGAGAGAGAGAAATTTTTTTTGCGTCGGAGAAAAGATATTTATTTATTTATTTTTTTTTTTGCCTTATCGTATACTTCGCTAACCACGTTAACTGAGTAGGGTAGTGGCACCACTCGTGATTTTACTTTATATAACGTTTCTCTGTAGTTTTAAGGAAAAACCTGGGGGGTGGGGGTTTTCCCCAAAGATGAAAAAAATAGCTCCTGTAGGGTTTTGTTAGGGTAGTATTAGGTGTTTTAAAGGGTTTTGCTAGGTTGACTTAAGGTTGGTTGGGTGACTTAAGACTGGTTGGGTGAGTGACTTAAGGTTGGGTGAGTGACTTAAGGTTGGTAGGGCGACTTAAAGTTGGTTGGGTGGGTGACTTAAGGTTGGTTTGGTTGGTTACTTGGTGTCTAGTTCTGTTATGTACCGTAGTCAACGTCGAGTTATAACCATAAGTCTAAGGGGAAACAAATGTGTTCTTCAGGTGTTGAAGATGATGATCCTGTGATCATACACCACCTCAGTGCGCGTATGGTTATGCCAGCAGATACTGGTGCCTCTAATATGCTTTATATTTGTCCTCTTCCGGCATTCCAGTTTTGATATTTTCCTGGGATTTTTCTTTTTTCAATTTGTTTTGAGGACGAGGCAAGCTTTTATAGATCAATTTCATCACAGATTAAGACTCCCAGTTTTCCCCCGCGTTTAAGAAATGCTACAGTGCTGTATTTTTGGCGTGAAGGGTAGGGTGGAGCGTGTGTGTGTGTGTGTGTGTGTGTGTGTGTGTGTGTTTATATTGATATACGAGGGGCGCAGTGGTGCTGGCGTGGGCCGTGTGGGTACGAGCGCGGATTTGGTCCCTGCTGCTGCTGCTACAGGCAGGCAGGCAGGCACGCGAGAGAGAGAGAGAGAGAGAGAGAGAGAGAGAGAGAGAGAGAGAGAGAGCATGACAGTAGTTTCATGCCCTGGCTAGAAGACCCTTCCTCGCATGACTTCACCAGCAGTGGCGTCAGGCACAGAAGAAGCAGTACTCGCTCTACTGATGAAGGTTACTAAAGGGTTTCTATTTTTCTGCTGATTTGCTTCGAATTTTGGCTACGTTCACTTCTGCTGAATTACATACACATTTTGCGTTTTTCCTGCTATTTTTTTTTCTATCTCTCAGGTTGTTTCGTTACTTGGGGGTGAGAAGGAAAATTGGTTATATTGATGCTTCCCAGGGCTTTAACAGAGCTGGGGAGCATCATCTAGCAACCATCCAACCGTCTCTGTCACCACCAAGTAAAGAGACATACGGAAAAAAAAAGCATCTTCGTGAGTATTACATCTTCTCTGGAAACGCAATTCAAAGTGAACATAGCCAGAATTCGAGGCACCTCATTCAAAGTTTATATAACATAGTCAAGGTTCGAAGCACTTCAGTCATAGTTAACATAGTCAAGGTTCGAATTACTTCTGTCAAAGTTAACATAGTTAAGGTTCGAAGCACTTCAAAGTTAACATAGTCAAGGTTCGAAGCACTTCAGTCAAAGTTAACGTAGTCAAGGTTCGAAGCACTTCAGTCAAAGTTGACATAGTCTAGGTTCGTAGCACTAAAGTCAAAGTGAGACCTGAGTGTGTGTGTGGTACTGTCCTTCAGTCGAGTGAGGAGGTGTTGCCACATCGCTTACCCGCCGCCGGTGTTTTACATGTGAAGCCATCATTATGCCCTCCTGGATTTGCATAATGGAGCAAAATTTCAGAGGGTGGTGATTAGGGAGGCGCGGCGCGGTAAACGTGATACATTGCTCCATTTCCAGGGCCCACTGCGGCTCCTGGTCAGCAGGACCTAGCGGAGCGGGACTCCCGGATGGAGGCTAAGCGGCTACTCCGGTAACCACGGCTTCAGAGGCCGCTCAGCGCCTCGCGTCGACCAACCGATTACACCTGCTTTACCAGGACAGCGTAAAAGCTCGGAAACTGCTCTAATATGACTGCTGAGGGGAGGGATTCTCCGTACTATCCACGTGGGGAAGGCGCTGGAAGACCTATAGCTTTCTGACCTGCTCTCAGAGATGATGCCCCACAAACTTGACTCTTTTGAGGATCTTGGTTTTTGCAGGTACCATCAAGAACACTGGGGGTAGGTCATTGGAAGGAAAAGCTTGAGAATATTGAGAATACTGTAAGTATCATGGAGGCCCACGTCTCTTCGACCTAATTACGGGCTTAAGAATTCGAGTAAATGTATTGCACACCGCAGGAAGACGGCCGTGGCCCCTCAAACAGGAACTAAACAGCTTGGCCCAAGGCACACCAGACCCACGAATAGTCTGAATAACTTATACGTTATTGTTGTGGAGACGGTTCGTTCCGGGTTTGGACTTTTGTAAGGAAATACGTGTGATACTCTTGCACGTTGAACAAATGTATTTAGAATATTTGTATGAGATGATACTCGTCAGACACACGTTCTTGCACGTTGAACAGATGTATTTAGAATATTTGTATGAGATGATACTCGTCAGACACACGTTCTTGCACGCGCGATTCACTCTGTTTCTCACTGTTACTTGATTATCAGCACTGTGAGCTGTTCGCCGTCTGCTACTGTGGTCTTCTGTGTGTTGGTGGATGCATGGCATTAAATTGCTTGCCTGCCATTTACACCAAAATTTTTCGTTCGTTGAATATGTTCAAAAGAAAAAGAAAAAATGCCTGCCATTTACATCAGAAATTTTCGTTGGTTGAATGTCTCTCTTGACATGTTTGAACGTAAAGTTTTGCTGAAATGTATCATAACAAGAACGAATATATGTGAGTGGGTGTGGGTGTGTGTGTGTGTGTGTGTGTGTGTGTGTGTGTGTGTGTGTGTGTGTATGTGTATGTAAATTACCCATTTGTACTGAACGGGGAGGGAGTTTTAACAGTCGTGGGGTCCCATCCCTCGAACATTGTGTGCTGCCGTACATGTTTTTGAATTCATTTGTGCTGCGTGATGTATCCACGTCCCTGGTCATTTTATTCCATTCCTCCGCTACTCTCCTGCTATAAAAGTAGTTCTTTACATTTTTCTTGAGAAGTATCTAACTTAATTTTACCGTATGCCCCCTGGCTATTCTCTCTCTTACATATCTCGAAGAACTTTTCACTGTCCACGTTATCACTCTGTTGTAAATACTGAATAGACACCTTATTGTTCGTATTATGTAGATATAGATAGATAGATAGATTTATACATATATTAACCAGTTTCCATGTGTAGGTAGATAGATTTATACATATATTAACCAGGTTCCATGTGTAGGTAGATAGATTTATACATATATTAATCAGTTTTCATGTGTGATTTGTACTTATTTTGTCCTTGTGATTGTAAGATCGTGTTTCGTGTATCCTGCAGGGGGACGTCGGAGTCTGTGTGGGGCGCAGCCACCAGCCGCGGCACAGCACAACCTCGGGACGACCTTCTTCATCACGCCGGTCCTCTGCACCCACTGTGAGTACCACCTCAACCATCATCGTTGCCCTCACTGTTACCACCCACCACCACTACCACCACTGTTACTACCACCACAACTCGGGGACTTGAGGCGAAATGTTTATCCTCTTGTTTATAAACATTACTTTCCACCTCTGTTATTGGTAGCCCCCTCCATACGCTGACTTTCCTGCGGAGGAGAAGATACCTGCCTCAATCCAGGTGTCCATGACGCGGGATCGATATGCTTATCACTGGAGTAATGATTAGTGAGTATACATGTCTTGGAGGGCACCTGGTGAATTGTAAGAAACACGGTAACTTGTGAAACTGCTGCTTTGATGATTCGTGAAACTTAAGTAGTGTGACAAAAGGAATTGCGTATTTACATTTCGTAAAACAAGTCAGATGGTCGAGGTTGTACATGATGATTGTATTGAATGTTGTTATTTCCTGAGTCTATAGAGTCGTGAACACGGCTTATATTGTTCCTTCTGCCCCTTACCTGTGAGGCTATATTGTTCCTGTTGCCCCCTTAACTGTGAGGTTATATCGTCCCCTTTGCCCTTAACTGTTAGGCAACATCGTTCCTGTTTCCCTCTAACTATGAGGCTGTATTGTTCCTGTTGCCCCTTAACTGAGAAGCTACGTTTTTCCTGTTGCCCCTTTGCTGTGAGGCATGGCAGGCATATCGATCCTGCAGCCCTCCACAGTGAGGTTCAGAGCAGAACGTTTACCTTCCTCGTACAAATCTCAAAAGAAAGTGAAGCTCAGTTTGCATAGCAAGGGAGGCCTTACCCTGGTAGCGTCTCAATGGGTCTTGAGAGACCAGAGGAACCTGGCTTAGAGACCAGACGCTACTCATCACTGCGGGAGAGCCCCAAGCGTGTATAACCTCACTCGCGGAGACTTCCTCCCGAGATGCTCGTCGTTGTAGGTCCTCATTAGCAACTATAGTCGACCAGCATCATGTATGATGCAGACGGTAGTATCCCAGACAGACAGCAGCAGGCCCGGTGGAGACTTCATCACGTTCCTCGCATCGACAGTAACAGCAGGAGCGTGACACACGTTAGAATCCCCAATCCCTTCAGTAGCTGCCCGGTACATACCTCAGCGAGTGTGGTACTGCTACTGGGTGCCGTGTGGTACAACAGCCAGTCGCACCGTCGGTGTAGACGGTGCGCGCAACGAACGCGAACCTGTCTTAATTGTTGAGTGTTTAAGGAAGCCTTGTCCTCTATCTCGTCGCCCCGTCTTGGTCAGAGCCAGACAGACGGTTCCTCCGCCTCACTTGTTGCTTGAACGTGGAGGAGAGCGGTATAGGCTTGGGGGTTTTGATCGTGGTTGTTGGCCGGGGCCAAAAGTTTCCAGGTAAATGATCCAAGTTTAGGTAAGTAATCGGCAAGTTAGGCTGGAGGCGTCGACCGAGTTGGTCTCCGAGGCTTCCAAGGTGACTCCCTCTCCCCCCACAAAGCCATTTGTGGGACGAGTGAGACGCTTTTTTTTTATATATATATTTTCTTTTTTTGCCGGTGGCTGTACACCGTGCTTTCAGGACACGAAACAAGTATTGACAGCTAAAGCTGACTCGCTCGGGACAATGGCCGGCGGGGAAGAAAAATGGTGCTTCTTTCACGGCGTTGGTAATGTGGTCGTATATCTGGGGAGCGATCATGTTGCCTGCCACGCGCGAGATGGGTGATAGTGGTCATGGGTTGTGGGGGGAGGGGTTTGGTGCATCTCTCCTGTGCAGCAGATCTGGAACTCATCCTGTTTCTTCCGCCGTTGTGGCTCTCTTCCTCCTGTCTGATGCACCTCACCTTAAAGATGGATACACGATAATGGAATATATATATGTATGAATGGCTTACTTCATTTTGAACTTCTTTTTTTTTTATTAATTGTGGTTTTATGGTATTCCTGGATTTATGATCAGGCGCATTTCTGGATTCATGATCAGGCGCAGACTGACTTGGTTGGGGTGAAATCTGACGTATTGTTATTTTATTGTGTACGTTTTGAATATGTGTTAAAATCCATATTAAATGCAGAGGGAGAGAGATTTATCTATACTATCCTGAATCTGTTCTCAGATCCATATCGAACCAGGAGATTTCTATTTGTAACATTCTCTAAATTTACGTTCGGATCCATGCGGAGTTCAGAGGAGAGAACTTGCTTAGAATTCATATTTTTTTTTTTATATTCAAGTTATTATTGAATTCAGGGATTTTCTCTCTATAAAGATCTGGATTTATGTTCAAATCCGGATGAAATTACGGGGATATATATATATATATATATATATATATATATATATATATATATATATATATATATATATATATATATGTGTGTGTGTGTGTGTGTGTGTGTGTGTGTGTGTGTGTGTGTGTGTGTGTGTGTGTGTGTCTTGATAACCTCCTGAATTTATGTTCAAAAACCATGTTGAATTCTAGCAGGGAAGGGGCCCCCTTTCTGCCCGGCACACGCCATTGGGCCCATATGAAAGGTGCAGGTAACAAGTGGTGGTGGTGGTGGTAGGCAGTGCAGTAATGCCTTGGGGGTATGTAATTTTCTAGTTAAATGTTGGCCACACATCCCGTAGACTTTTTTATTACCACGCGACGACGATCCCGCTTATCGTGTGGACTCCCCTTGAGCAAGACCCGCTCCGCTCTCAAGGCGCCAGTGCGGTACAACCCTTGAGCGTGGTAGTTTGGCGTTCCACCTGACCCATAAGTAGGTCGGGTTAAGACGCCAGGACATCGCAACCGAAGGTGGTCATTCGGTTAAGGGATCTGCTCGTAGGCACTCCCCAAGTTTCTATCATTTTCCCAAAGATACATTTTTTTTTTTTTGATATATGATATTTCCAGGTGAGTATTTTGTCGAACCCAAAGTTTGCTGACTATTTCGGACGCTTGGTAAGTACCCCTCTCTGTTGTTAGTACATCCAGACGATGAGTAACGCGATGTGTGACCCCAGACTCATCAGTGATGCAAGAAGCACGCGTCATATTGTTGAGTTTTCTCCTGAATATGATCCCGAGGAACCGAGCTCCTTCCTGGAGTTGGACGTGACTGAGGTGATAAATGGCGAGTGTTTCTGGAATTGTGGCGCTCCGTGGAAGGAGGCCCCCTGTTATCTCGCTCCTGACGTTCATTTCCCAGTGGAAGGTAGGTGGCCTTCCCTGGTGGACGGGTGTATCCTGTATGGCGCTGAGCGTCGGAGTGTGGGCGGGAGTTGAGGGATGGGAGTTCGGTCGTATTGTTGCTCCGATGCTCCATAGCTTGTGGCCGGGTCCCCACCAAGATCTTCCTTAGCTCAGACACATCCACAGTCACGTTATGTTATCAACAGGACTCACACACACACACACACACACACACACACACACACACACACACACACACACACACACACACACACACACACACACACACTTCACGTGACGCAGCACCAGAGGCTGAGGCAAGAGGGGGCTGCTCAAGAAGGATGTAAGAACTCCTGACATAGTGTCAGGGCGGTGGATGGTTGGGGCATGTACCTGATGCGAGGGGACGGTTACTGCCGCCAGCTTTTACAAAGATTTATGTCTTCCTGATGATACTGAAAGCACGAGAGACGGGTACTCAAGAGTTTAAAACTTCCTCCCAGTCGTGTGCAAATAGGTAATCACGCACGCACGCACGCACGTACGCGCGCACACACACACACACACACACACACACACACACACGTCACCATGATATTGGAAAGAAAGTTGGTTGTATCAAACGGAGAGAGATGATGTCTTTTATATACTGGTGGCGCGGGCCACAGGAGGCGCGCCAGTTATAAGCCGGAAGAGGAGAGCGAGAGAATCTGGGTGATAGTTCTGTCGGGTTTGTTTCATCAAGGACATTCAGACACATGGATAGCTTCTGCCAACGTGGGAGGCAGAATTCTCTGAACCTCCTGAGCGCTGGGGGGCAGGCAGGCAGGCAGCTCACGACAAACATGCATGCAAAAAAAAAAGAAAAAGAACTTCCTCACCTCTTGTACAAATAGGTAATCATGCCCACTCCCACACAGACGCATACTTATGTATTATTATACACACGATCTTGATGCCATGTGCTCATGAACGTAGATGGATTTTATGGCTTCGAATACACTTAATATAGAAAGATTGAGAGGAGAGGGCGTGTGTGTGATGTCGCTTCGTTATCGTGGAGTTGGCTGGAGGTTTTCGAGCGATGTGGGTGCGGTTATCGTGGCCGGAAAGGGTTGCTGCTCTCTCAGGATATCCTTCCTATCATTTTCCTTGAACAGAGCCACAGGGGCACCCGAGTGCTGCTGTGCTGGGGCTCCTCCTGGTGCAAGGGTAAAGGCCAGGCCTTATCATTGACCAAGGGTCCGCACCTCCGCATTTGCTCGAGGGTTTAGTATGGCGACGTGATTAAGAATTATAAGCCCCACTGGGGCTCAAGGGACTAATAATGCTCCGGGTGTGATAACTGGGCCTGTGGTGGTGGTGGTGGAAGTGCTGCCGAAGATGTGGTACACCACAATCGCAGGTCTTCCCGGGAAGTGTCAGTGTGTGTGTGTGTGATTGTCAGTGTGTGTGTGTGTGTGTGTGTGTGAATATATATTCTTGGCTGCAGGTGACTCTCGTTCTCAGAAGACCGTCCTTGGAGTGATAATATCTCGACTCTCGGCAAGACTCGCAATTTCCCATAGGGTCATACTGCCGCTTCCTGGGCTTCCATCCGGATAAGCGCCTCCTCCGCAGATGATCAGGTTGTGTGAAGGTTACTGCGTAGCATATATATATATATATATATATATATATATATATATATATATATATATATATATATATATATATTCGTAAACATGGCGTTGCGAGCGAGCGAGCGCGTCTGTACAGCTATGTGCTACGTTGAGATGACAACTGTATCACTTACGACGGTAAGCGAAGGATTTTGGTGGCGCGCTGCCGAAACACGTCAGCCACCGTCGTAAATGAGCCGCTCGGGTTTTCGAAGCCTGACGTAAATGTCGGGAGACCATACCCAACAACATCAGTCCAGCTGGGTCGCGGTAAGTACAACGCTCGTGCGTGTGCGGCATAACAACGCCCGTTTGCTATGAAGATTTCCTTTCGTTGCGCGAGGCGGAGGATGCGCAGTGGACCATGCGTCTTCGCACTCAGCAGAGTCGTGGTTGTAAACAGCGTCTCATTGCTCGAACGTTTTCTTTAGATGTTTTATTGCATTTATATATATTTTTTTCTTTTTTTCAGACCTGAGTGATGTGTTTTTGCTGCTGCCGGGCCAGCATTCGTTAATCGTAAAGACTAGAGTTCATGAATTTTTTTCTTTTTCTTTTTTTTTTTTGTAAGTGATGCTCTTGATGCATTCGCAGTGTGACGCGCTGCCTTGTGTGAGTCACTGTTGGTGTATCACGAGGAGAGATTTGATGTCTGCTTTTGTGCCTCACGGCTCGAGGTCAGTCCCGCATGGTTACACGGCCGACGGTATCGGTGCACCTGAACATGTAGTGAATTGCCGTCCCGTTGAAACTCGTGTGTTACATTCTCTCTCTCTCTCTCTCTCTCTCTCTCTCTCTCTCTCTCTCTCTCTCTCTCTCTCTCTCTCTCTCTCTATGAGATCGGTTACGAATATATCACAGGACTTGCTCCTCTGCTGTATCGTATATCGCTCATAAACATAATAGAAGTGATTCACTCCTGTTTGTACAGAAATGGTTTGGTAGCTCACGACAGAGCTCTACGTAAATTGTACCCGACTTACATGCAGGAGGGTGAAAGGAGGGCAAAGAATAGAGTGAATTGGAGCGATGTGGTATACCGGGGTTGACGTGCTGTCAGTGGATTGAATCAAGGCATGTGTATGGGGGTGGGTTGGGCCATTTCTTTCGTCTGTTTCCTTGCGCTACCTCGCAAACGCGGGAGACAGCGGCAAAAAAAAAAAAATATATATATTTTTATATATATATATATATATATATATATATATATATATATATATATATATATATATATATATATATCCTTTGTACTTGAAGAGTAAGTCGTGTGTGTATACCTATCATTGATGTCTCATGCCCGCGAGTCCCCAAACATTACCGCGCGGGAGAAAAAAAAAAAAAAAAACAACTCTGGTGAAGAATTTCAAGGTTTTACATCACTGTTGTGGATGTGATTTTTGAGGCAGCTTCGAGGAATGTTGGCATACACGTGACGTTCTCGGCAGACGCTCTTTTTTGAAACCTTTATGGGAATTTATGAGTTTCTCTGCGTGGTGGACAACAGACGCTTCGTGCTACGGTCGTGGGGTAGCGGTTAGCGCTCCTGACCTTGACGAAATCATTCACGGGCCCGCCCGGGGGCGATCGCAGTCGGTCCACAGTCAACCCAGCTGTTCATCCTCCCTTGGAGTTGGTCGATAAAATGAGTACCTGGCTTGGGTTAGGGTACACACACACACCACTATACGGTGCGATCCCTCACTCATGATGGCCGGATGGCTTGTGATGTGTGCATATGAGTGTGAACCATACATGTCTACGTGCATACAGGTGCACGGATGCACACGACAAGTGTGTTTGAGGGACTTGCGTGAGATTAAAGTGGAAAATGACTGGGGCGAGAGTGAGGCAGGGAAGACAGAAGTTTGAGATGCGTGTGTGAGAGCACGTCCTGCGAGTTAGGAGAAGGAGGAGGAGGAGGAGGAGGGAGGAGGAGGAGGAGGGCCAGACGGACGCAAGACGACATTGTTCTGGGAACTGGTTGTGTCGGAGGCGGCGACACCGGGAACTAGCCGTGCAACACGCCACACCATGCAGCATTTCATCACCGGCTGCTCCTATCTTCCCTCAGGCAGTACCTATCCTGCCGGGGATGTGATGCAGGTTCTTGTAATGAGAGTGTTATGTTTGTCCTCCCAGGGTACACACCCCCGGCTTCTGACTGCACAGTTTCTTCGCCTTGACGTGATTTCAGGTCGCTTTTTCCTGGAATTCGTTCGTTTTCCTCTTCCAAGTGTCATTATGGGAAACGAGATCACCCTGTGTGTCGGGCTGGGGTACCGGGCCAGGGTCACCTTGTGGTTCGGGCTGGGTTACTGGGCCAGGGTCCCCTAGTGTGTCACGCTGGGGTACCGGGACAGGGTCACCTAGTGTGTCAGACTGGGGTATCGGGCCAGGGTCACCTTGTATGTCGTGCTGGGGTACCGGGCCAGGGTCACCTTGTGGCTCGGGCTGGGTTACTGGGCCAGGGTCCCCTTGTGTGTCACGCTGGGGTACCGGGACAGGGTCACCTAGTGTGTCAGACTGGGGTATCGGGCCAGGGTCACCTTGTATGTCGTGCTGGGGTACCGGGCCAGGGTCACCTTGTGTGTCGGGCTGGGGTACCGGGCCAGGATCACCTTGCGTGTCGGGCTGGGGTGGTCACCTTGTGTGCCAGGCTGGGTTAGCGGGACAGGGTCACCTAGTGTGTCGGACTCGAGTAGCGGGCCCAGGGTAACCGGGTGAACCACCCGCTGTTGGTGCTGCACCGTCAGCCCTCAACATTCATCCATGCAGAACCTGCCGAGTCCTCGTAACAGAGCCTCCACCATCACGGGTGTAACATGCTGCATCGTCTAGCCTCACCCACATTGTGCAGCTCCACCCCCAACACACTCACAACCCGCTCCACCGCTATACTCACAACCTGCAGCTTCACCTCAATTCACCCTGTAGCCTGCACATCGGCCATGACCTGCACCGGTCACAGCGTGCAGCGTAGCCACATAGACAGCCTGCCCCGTGATGGACAGCTTGCAACGCCACCACATCTACGGACTGATTACCACGCCACCGTAACCACAACATGAAGTAATCGCCTTTTGCAGGCTATAAGGTGCACCGCCGCTATTCCCACGGTCTCCACACAGGACGAAGGCATCTCCTCAACTAAAGTCGTCCCCCGGGGCAAGCAGAATTGAACATGGAATTATAACATCGATGACTCCGTGTACAGACAGTAGGCGATACTAGACCCACGCACAGATTGCGACACCCGCCACAACCTGCAGCACTCTGGCAGGTTTGTGCCACCGCTTAATTATTAAAGTCTTCACCGTGCTCGCAGTTTACGACATCGACCAAGACCTGCAACACGACGTATAATTCATAGGACCGACCTACAGTCCTGCAGACGGCCGTAGCCTGTACCGCACCATAAGGTACATAGCGTAACCTGTTCCCAGAGGGCGGCACCACCGCATTTATCGTCACTGGATGCACCCCCTCCCCCTCCTCCAGCACCGCCCATAACCAGACTCATTTTACACACGTCATGTGTTTACAGCACCTACGTACATCCTGTAAACCCGTCCGTAACTCTCATCACTGGGCCTTAACCAGCAACGCTTCATACATCCAGCAACACATGGAACACCAGCCACTATCGGCAATTATCCCCCCAACCAATTGAGCTGCTCTCCAATCCCCCCTCCCTCCCACACCTCCGCCTTACAACACACAGCAGATGATGACGCACATCAAGAAGAATCACTCCTGGAACTGCAGCCCTCGTCAGGAGCGAGCGGCTGGCGCTGGCGTTGTGGGAAACTGTGACACGTAGGACCAGTCTGGGCGAGTCCTTCCCGAGCGGGAAATTACTGGTTTAGCCCCGCGACTTGCAAGTGTTGATCCCGACGTCACCTTGACGGGTGGCGGGAACTTCTCTCCTGATGGTGTCCATGTTGTGGGGTGGGGGTGATGGTGTAGCTTGTGATGGGTGATGAATTTTTCTCTGCCAGAGTCCGACGTCTTGGGTAAGTTCGTAAATATTCTCGCGTATACCTTCCCATGATCCGTCTGGCCCTAAGTACAAGAGGCAGTTTAGAAAGTCATATCCACCCTGGAATTCTGGCCATATTGAGGGTGTTCATCCCGAAGCGTAATTTGGTGTTCTTAACGTGCCAGTTTAATGGGCTTGTGTGGAAGTATGGTGTGATTTAAGCAAGGGAAGTATGTGTTCTTTAGAGGAAAACTGGGCTGGAGGCGGATAGGGCGCGCCCTGTGCACTGACTCACCGTACGTATCTTAATGTTTCAGATTTGCACTACTAGTGGACCGTGCGTGTTGTAGACTGGAACAGCACAGCGGCCATGTATAGGTACAGTACAAATAGGTAATTACACACCTAGCGTAGGCAGGGTGTGTGTGTGTGTGTGTAGTATGTGTATACACATAAGATGGAAAACATGGTACATATACCAAGTTCAGAGACGGGGCAGCATGAATACATAACTGTCTCCTAGTAAAACACGCGCGCGCGCGCACACACACACACACACACACACACACACACACACACACACACACACACACACACACACCAAGTGAGGCAAGAGAACGGAGTGCACACCCCACAGATGGGACAGGAATGTTATAAGTGACGGTCATGTTAAACTGAAAAAAAAAGTATTGTATACAAACACTGATGAATTGGTAGTAGATAGTAAAGAGCTTGGATTTAAGAATCAGTATAGGGGAAAACGCACCTGGTGTTGTTTAAGTTTTGGAAACGAAGGTTGTTAAAGACTTGAGATCTCCCCTCCTCCTCCTCCTCCTCCTCCTCCTCCTCTGCCCACCCAGTAGGGAACGTGATAGCTAAAAGGGAAAGAGAAGACAAAGGAGGAATCACTGGTACTGCTGCAAACAGTGAGTCACGGTGGGTCCTTCTGAAGAAGGGTCTTGGGTTTGTTGTTCCCTCTCCCTTCACGGACAAAGGCACTGGCTGCATCACTCCTCGCTCTTGCTTGTCCAGGAATGTCAGGAATTCTGCGTACCTGAGTCGGAGAACATGTACCCCTGATCCCCCGCAGGCGAGTCATTATACGAATACTTAGGTGTCGGAAGAGCGGACGACTTGTGTCTGGATAGGGGTGAGTGGCTGCGGTAGGGTAGCTCTCTAGAATGAGACGGATGTCCGCTTCTTCATGTATTGTTGTCAACTGTGGCACAGTTGGCACTCTCTAGTGTCCAGTCATGAATAGGACCTGCTCCTCCCCCAGCTTACTGGCGGATGTGTCACTGTGGCACTCTTTGAGTACGAGTTTCAAAGGAGAATACAGAGGAATTCAAACAGCGACAGACCTCCAAGTCCTTTCGAGTCTGTCTATGATCGTGGAAGGTATCAGACACTCACAGATTACCGTGGTAGAATAAGGCATACAGATAAATTCAAAGGGAGTATAACCTGCAGGCAGTCACTCCGGTGTAACAAGAGACCGCGGTATCTCAGCCCTAAGAGGATATATGCAGAAGCCTTTTGTGTGTGTCGGAAGATTGTGTTCTTTGTGTAGCTTGAGCAGGTGACCGGGGCAGGTTACGTCGGGGCCGTGATATACATCTGGTGTCGTGTTTGATGGCTTCAGGTCAGCCGGTGGTTTTTAGCACAGTAAACGTTAATCGGCGACTGTCTCCTCAGAGGTGCACGGGGTTGGCGCCTCTCTGTTTACTGATCTTGTCCCAAGGAGATTTCAGCCCAAGGCAGTTTCTCTCTCTCTCTCTCTCTCTCTCTCTCTCTCTCTCTCTCTCTCTCTCTCTCTCTCTCTCTCTCTCTCTCTCTCCTTTATTTTTCCCGTAACACTATTCAGCAAACTGTCAGCACAGTTGTACTCGAGGACAAACAGACCAAGTGGTCTTTCTCGCCAGCATTTAACGGACTGATGGATGTGATGATAAGAGTAGTACTGCATGACCCTGTTGCATACCTGCCGACCTTACTGGAAAAAAAAAAGGGATCTTGCCACAGCTCCCGCCCGGCCAACTGTCATCCCGATGCCTCCTGGTGCTTTCAGAACTCACGTATCCGACCATTTCTTATTTTTCTAAGAACCTTTTATGATAACGCTAGTTTTAATTCGTTAGCTACAGTGTAATACGTCATACTTAGCTACTTTGACGTGTACGAACTGTGTGAATACAAGGTACGTATGTATGACGACAGTTATTCTAGTGAAATTTGTCTGAAGTGTCATCATAGTTACTGTATTAAGGATTATTGATGCCCGGTCCCTTACATAGTCCCTTTTTTTTCGCCTAATGAGTTTTATTGTTTGAGTAGGTATTGGTCCTGTGGATCGATGTAAGATAAGTAAAGGGTTGGAAAGCGTGGTTATGTTCGTGAACCTCACTTTCTTCCATTTCAGCATGTCTCATACCCTTTCGTAGTGTGTGGCCCAACTTATCCTTGCATACCATTTCCAGGATGGCCACCACTGATTTATCCAGACGTGCCATTTCCAGGATGGCCGCCGCATAACATGGCCCATTGTGCCCTCACGTGCCTTTTGCATTTCGATTCCCAGTCTTTCCTGTTGTGGTAAGGCCTACAGGCGTTCATTCAGAGACAGTAGAAGTAATACTAGAATACTCATTTTTTTTCAGCTGAGGCCCTAATCAAGGCCATCCCATGAACGATATATATATATATATATATATATATATATATATATATATATATATATATATATATATATATATATATATATATATATATATATATATATCCTCTAGCCTGAGCCAGGTACCCATTTGATCGACCAACCCCCTCAGGGTGGATGAACAGCAGGTTGATTCAAAATATAGCAGAGTATGAGGTTATTGTTAACGTCTAGGTGGTGAGCGATCTTTCCATTACTCGCTAGTCACCTTACTCACCCTGTACTCCCACTCAGGATTATCAGAGTCACAACATGAAAATGAAGAAAAACATGCTTGTTCGAAGCAGCCGTTAAAAGTGGCGTCAGATTGCGATGCTCAGTTGAATGAAATGGATTTTCGAGATACGATCGCCAGTGGTTATCGCGATGTACTTCACCGAATGATATCAGCGCTGTTTATCTTCATGATATTCTTCAGTGGATGATGTCAGCATTATTTATCATAGGAAATTATTTACGAATGGATTTACTGTAACATTACCGAATGGATGAAAACGGATACTCCGTTTTGGTGTTCTGTATTATTCTTCGTTAGGAGCAAATTTGAAGAAAGGTTGGCAAGTATTATCCTGTTTCTGAGTATATATATATATATATATATATATATATATATATATATATATATATATATATATATATATATATATATAACTCCTACGTATGGTGTAGGGTTTCGCGTAGGAGCCCTGTGACCAGCGGAGCGGCTCGGCTCGACCGGGCCGCACCTGCAACGCTCGCTACCCGTCGCTGTTGCCAGGTGGGAGCTGCACCGTTAAAGCGGGGTCCACGGCGTTTCATCATCTGACTCCGTGACCGGCAACTTCCAGCGCCTCCCTCACTCTTGCTTATTGTTTGTTGCATGCACCCGCTACCCCGGGAACCGTAGGGGTCCGAGGGTCATGTAGTGATGGCGCTGGTCAGAGGTGAGGTAGACGATGGTGGTGGTGTTGGTGGTGGTTTTGGGGGAATTTGGTGAGGGGTAAGATAGTGCTGGTGGCGGTGAGATGATGCTGGTGGTTGCTCGGTTTGCTGTGGTGGCGTGGTGATTTTTGGTAGTTTTGGTGGGTGGCGTTGTGGTATTTGCTGTGGAGGTTTTGTTGAGTTTGTGGTAGTGCGTTGAGGCCAGTTAGTGGAAATGTTCGCAAAGAATTGCTATGATGGTAACTTAGGCCTCAGTTTGCGGCCACAGAATGGCCGCGGCCACATAGCCCATGTTTCTTATCTCACAAAGTTGTATCCGGCTCCCAGCATTTTGAAACCAGTTGGTTGTACTTTCTGCCAAAAAAGTTTCCATATTGTTGAATTTGGCCTGAAAACGGTCCGCGGCCACATGACCCCCTGTTACTTCCCACACAAGGGTGTTTCCGTAGCCCGAGCGTGGTGTGTTTGTAGCGGTTACAAATGTGTCCGTGTATATGGAACAAACCCAACAGAGATTACATTCGCGGTTTATGTATGTATGTAAGGTGTTCACACGAGCTGGGATCCACAAGTACGGGATGTGCTGGAAGCATCTGTGGTGCCGAAGTTCATTTCTCGAGGACGAAGGATCATCAAGGTGACGTTTGTTGACAGAGGGACAGCCTGAACTGTCGCATGAGGTACTGAGGTATGGAGAAATGAGTACTGACTTTACCAGTACTGAACGACGAAATTTTGCCAGAAGGCTGGCTAGCGTGTAGCATTCACCGCACGGAAAGTATAGAGTTACGGATAACGAGTTATGCGAGTTACGTGTTGTCAGGTGTTATGTATGAGATGGAGTGTGTGTGTGTGTGTGTGTGTGTGTGTGTGTGTGTGTGTGGACCGAAAGCCAGTATTCCGCTGTGGGTGAGGCAGAAAGACAACTACTTAAGGACATAGTGGTGACAGTTGACAGCCACTGGACCGCTGGCTCACTGCTCAACTGTCATCTGAAACTCAGGTAGGTAGTACCGATAATACCTCCCCGGTCTGTGGCTGTCTACCACCAGAGAAAGAGGATGTATATTTATCGGTACTACCCTCCTGGGTATCGGGGAAAGTCAACGACGGCAGCGCACAGAGTGCTAGCAGCTGTCGAGTCTCATTCATTTGGTCCAGGTCGCTGTCTTTCTCTTTTTTTTCCTTCTTACTCACACGTGGGCTGCTGGTTTTCATTCTACAAAGCATAAGGTATTGTCTCTTCATTTGACACGTAACTATTAACTACACTTAACTCACACGATACGTTTTTCGTAACCTTAGAGTATTTTAAATCTCTCTCTCTCTCTCTCTCTCTCTCTCTCTCTCTCTCTCTCTCTCTCTCTCTCTCTCTCTCTCTCTCTCTCTCAAAATCCGGACCTCATGCGACATTTCAGGAAGCCACTGCCCTCTCTCTCTCCACCGTCGTCCACCTCCCCGCCCCAACCTGCCTGAGATCCCCCGTCCTCGCGTTGCAGTTTAACACCACAACTTCACCGAGCCCATCCGAGCTGCCACAGGCCGGTGCAGTAAACATGGCGATGTTTACTGCAGCACTGAGAGCATACGGGGCAAGTTAACTCGGTGGATTGTCTCCAGTGTTAGTGTAAACAGTGTTTAAACCTCTTCGTCTTTTATGGCTCCACTGTCTGTGCTAATGTGTTTTCTCTTAATTAACAGCCTTTGACTGCAGCTTATGAAAATGACAATGATAATAGGATAATAATAATAATAATAATAATAATAATAATAATAATAATAATGATAACATAATAATGATAATGATAATGAAAATGATAATGATGATAATAATTATATTATTATTATTATTATTATTATTATTATTATCATTATTATTATTATTATTACAACAGGCAGATATTATGATATAATAGTCGCCAGCCGTAAGGTGATAGTGTTCTGCCAGTTGTGGTTTTGGAGGAAAATTTGATAGCGTTGATGTGCGGCGGACATGTTGCTGTGAATGAGCTTCTGGTGGTGGTGGCGACACATGAGCCACCACCGCCGCCTGCGGCACCACTAACCTGTCGCACCGTCACCAGCCGCGCCACCACCCACCAACCACACTACCAACTGCGGCACCACCAACCACACTACCATCTGCGTCACCACCAACCACACTACCACCTGCGGCACCACTAACCTGTCGCACCGTCACCAGCCGCACCACCACCAACCAACCACACTACCACCTGCGTCACCACCAACCACACTACCACCTGCGTCACCACCAACCACACTACCACCTGCGTCACCACCAACCACACTACCACCTGCGGCACCCCATTAGTGACATCTCAATTTGGGAAGGCTTCCCTTACATGTGCCCAACTATTTTTTTCCTTTCCACTTTTAGGTAATCTATCCATCGATTGAGTTTCCGACGTGCTTCATATATATGGCACAATGTCTAATGTTTTCTGGTATTCCGCATACGCTCAGATAACCCAGCCTGCTTAGTTGTCTAACACAGAGCTTCCTCGTAGAAATATAAGATAATGACCTCGCTCCCCTGTCTCTCAGTCCGAAATTTATCGCCTGCAGGAAGTCGTCCATTTTTCTTTCTGAAATTCTCTTTCCCCCAATATTTTAGGACCTCACCATTCTCCTCCCTCGTAGACAGGTGTGACGTTTGCACTCTTCCACTCCTTTTGGCACTCCACAATTCTCGAATGGCGTCTTGGATAACATCTGAAGCCGTCTGTCAATTGTATTTACAGGCATCCTCAGCTCTTATGGTGAAATATCGTCTGCACCCTGACACTGATGTTGGTTAGGATCCTGTAGCGTGTTGTTTATGTTCATTATGAATTATTGTAAGGCATATCAGTGCTTTCCGTGACCTCCTCCCTATACTACCAACTCACTGGTGGTGTGGTATATTATCGAGTTTTCCACTGTGAAAATACGTGCTTGTGTGTGTGTGTGTGTGTGTGTGTGTGTGTGTGTGTGCTTGCGGGGGTGGGTTGCCACGTTGACATCATGTTTATAAACAAAGGTGATATCTTTGCTCCCTGGCTGGGTAGCAAGAGGAACTCGCTCCTCGGGTCGACCTTGGCCCATCCGTACAAGGCATGATCATAATATTGTAACTCCCTGCCATTTAAATGCACTGATAACAAACAAAATTTATTGAGATATGAAAGTAGTATATATATATATATATATATATATATATATATATATATATATATATATATATATATATATATATATATATATGCGAACAAAGTGCATATATCATAGTGATGCGCGTGGTCTAAGATATGTGTTGAAAACCATGTGGGAAAAGAGAAGTGGGAAAATGTAACACAAGTCCTGAGCGCTTTCGTGTATTAAATCTTCATATGTGTATATATACATATATCATACATAATGCCCTCCGATAGGAGGATTCGAACCTATACCACATGTGTGGGAGCTGGCATATATGTAGCTTTTGTCCTCGCACGTTGTGTTTATTTTGATGTACTTTGCCAGTTTTCCCCTCTTGATGATCCACGTAAACATGATCAGACAACGTAAAGGAAATACACTCCCCCTGCCACGTAGAGAGAAAACGTGGGTATGAACAGGGTTAAATAACTGTTTATATTATATTTACGAAGCAGATTTTCTTTTATTTTTCCATAGAGTCTCGATGAAAATAAGCCCCTCTTTGGAGAGCTCATAAGGTAGATATATGCTCCGTCCTTTATACAGGAGACTATAATGCAATATCATATGTAAAAGACACCGTGAAGAAAGTTGCATGGATAGATAGGCAGGTCTGTGGATCGATCCAGCCGGGTCGTCATCTCGGTTGTATAATAATATCAAAGCAGGATTCAGTATCGGTTTTTTTTTTTTTGGGGGGGGGGAGTCTTATTACTTTTTTTTGTTTCATCCAACTTTGCCTCAGCTCTAGCAAGTAAGGAGCTTATCCTCAGTTTTATGCGAACGGAGAGCTTCGTACCATTTTTTTTTTTTTCATCAGTGAGAACTTTCTTACGGTTTTAAGGGAGAGACTCGCTCTGTTTCTGCTTGCGGTGCTAGCTAGCTTGAGCTCTGTTGTGATCTTGGGATGCATAGGTCTCGCGTTGTGTGGACCGTTAATAAACAGGTGGAACTTTCCTCCTGTTACCGCTGGTGGAGGTGGTTCGTTCTGGTTATAGTAGGTGGAACTTCATTTTGGTTGTAGTAGGTGGAACTTCGTTTTGGTTGTAGTAGGTGGAACTTCGTTTTGGTTGTAGTAGGTGGAACTTCGTTTTGGTTGTAGTAGGTGGAACTTCGTTTTGGTTGTAGTAGGTGGAAACTTCGTTTTGGTTGTAGTAGGTGGAACTTCGTTTTGGTTGTAGTAGGTGGAAACTTCGTTTTGGTTGTAGTAGGTGGAACTTCGTTTTGGTTGTAGTAGGTGGAACTTCGTTTTGGTTGTAGTAGGTGGAACTTCGTTTTGGTTGTAGTAGGTGGAACTTCGTTTTGGTTATAGTAGGTGGAAACTTCGTTTTGGTTGTAGTAGTGGAACTTCGTTTTGGTTGTAGTAGTGGAACTTCGTTTTGGTTGTAGTAGGTGGAAACTTCGTTTTGGTTGTAGTAGTGGAACTTCGTTTTGGTTGTAGTAGTGGAACTTCGTTTTGGTTGTAGTAGTGGAACTTCGTTTTGGTTGTAGTAGGTGGAAACTTCGTTTTGGTTGTAGTAGTGGAACTTCGTTTTGGTTGTAGTAGGTGGAAACTTCGTTTTGGTTGTAGTAGTGGAACTTCGTTTTGGTTGTAGTAGTGGAACTTCGTTTTGGTTGTAGTAGTGGAACTTCGTTTTGGTTGTAGTAGTGGAACTTCGTTTTGGTTGTAGTAGTGGAACTTCGTTTTGGTTGTAGTAGTGGAACTTCGTTTTGGTTGTAGTAGGTGGAACTTCGTTTTGGTTGTAGTAGGTGGAACTTCGTTTTGGTTGTAGTAGGTGGAACTTCGTTTTGGTTGTAGTAGGTGGAACTTCGTTTTGGTTGTAGTAGGTGGAACTTCGTTTTGGTTGTAGTAGGTGGAAACTTCGTTTTGGTTGTAGTAGTGGAACTTCGTTTTGGTTGTAGTAGGTGGAACTTCGTTTTGGTTGTAGTAGGTGGAACTTCGTTTTGGTTGTAGTAGGTGGAACTTCGTTTTGGTTGTAGTAGTGGAACTTCGTTTTGGTTGTAGTAGGTGGAAACTTCGTTTTGGTTGTAGTAGTGGAACTTCGTTTTGGTTGTAGTAGTGGAACTTCGTTTTGGTTGTAGTAGGTGGAACTTCGTTTTGGTTGTAGTAGTGGAACTTCGTTTTGGTTGTAGTAGGTGGAAACTTCGTTTTGGTTGTAGTAGGTGGAACTTCGTTTTGGTTGTAGTAGGTGGAACTTCGTTTTGGTTGTAGTAGGTGGAACTTCGTTTTGGTTGTAGTAGGTGGAAACTTCGTTTTGGTTGTAGTAGGTGGAAACTTCGTTTTGGTTGTAGTAGGTGGAAACTTCGTTTTGGTTGTAGTAGGTGGAACTTCGTTTTGGTTGTAGTAGTGGAACTTCGTTTTGGTTGTAGTAGGTGGAACTTCGTTTTGGTTGTAGTAGTGGAACTTCGTTTTGGTTGTAGTAGTGGAACTTCGTTTTGGTTGTAGTAGTGGAACTTCGTTTTGGTTGAGTAGGGAATTCGTTTTGGTTTAGTATTGGAATTTCTTTTGGTTGTAGAGGGGGGAACTTCGTTTTGGTTGTTTTTTAAAGTGGACTCTTTTTTGGGTTTGGTGGGGTATGGAAATTTCGGTTTTTGGTGTGGAAAAGGGAAAAAACCCCCCCCCTTCCCCCCCTTTTTTGGTTTTTTTTTTAAAGTAATTTTTTTGGAAATTTTTTTTTTTAATTTATCTTTAAAAAGAATTTTTTTTTTCTAACTAGTTGCTCTGGTAATCGGTCACACACATGTCAAGGGAAGCACACAGGGGGGTAAAGTGATACAGAAAGAGAACTTGGTCCATCGAGGGCTAATGATAAGATGCCAGAAGCAAGTGAAAATAAATACACGTCACCTAGTTTGTTCTCCGTTGTGAGAGAGCTAATGTTTAACACAGCTGTGGCCACTGCAGCTACAGCTGTTTTTAGCTGTAGAGGATGTATATATCGCTCCAGATACAGTAGGTAATGCTCTATATCAGTCCCAGGATGGGCCGTTTTCCCAGTTAAAGCTTGGCCGTTAAAGCTTGCCATTAAAGCTTGGCCCTAGTCCTCAAGCAGGGTGAGTTGGGTGCCGTTTACCTCTGGTGTGTAAGTCTGTATCAGGCGTAGCAAGCTGGCTCATACACCTGCCACACCAGTTAAGGGAGGTTCCACTTACAGTAGGCGTAACTTGTGTTTCAGTTACAGCAGGTCCCGAGATATCTCCCCGTCGCACCCGGTACAGAGGTGGAGTTTTATTGTGTCATACAGCGAAGTGAGGAGGCGATTGTCCCTGCTGTGCTGCTGTCTCGTGCTGGGTACGATAGCGCCTGAAAATAATTGAGTTAAAAGTTTCAGTCAGCGTTTGCCGAGTGAGATCGGATTTGCAGCGTCGTTAACTTACAAAACGAGGGGGCGTTTCTTATAACTCCCAAATTTACGGCCCCTTTTCAGAAAATTGCCTCCAAAAAGTTGGTGTGTTGAGTGGTGCGTGGTGTGGGGCGGGGGGGGGCGCGGGACGCCTGGGGTTTGGGTGGGTTAGGGGGAAGATCATGTTGACGCACGGCTCCACCAACTGCGTGGAAGACATGGGGAAGGTGTGGTGGTGTATATAGCTGAGGAGATATAGAGAAGCAGTGTATTGAAGGGCGGAGGATGGTTGGACGAGGGATGGAGATGTAAGGGAAGGGGGTTAAGAAACTGGGGTTGGTTGGAGGTAAGGATGGGGGTATCATATGGAGGGGAGGCAGGGGATATAGATGGAAGAGGATGAGGAGGATGTTCAAGGTGTGGGATTGGGGAGGAAGATTGTGTCAAGGCGCCAGTGTGTCTTACGACAGTGCTAGATGGTCCTCTTGCTTACCTACCTATCTGGCACTCTCCCAGCTAGGGCCACAGCCTCTTCTTACCTTGCCCTCACTCACACTTAAGGCCTCCACACACCTTGGTGGAGCTACCCAGCCCTCCAGACACCTTAGTAAAACTACCTAGCCCTCCACACTCCTTGGTATAGCTGCCATGCCCTCCACACACTTTGGTGGGCACCCACCCTCCAAACCCTTGGGGGAGCTACCACATTCCCTATACCCAAGGGGAGGTCTCCAGCCCCCCCATCCATTAGTGGAACAGCGGCTTCTCCACACTGGTAAGTTGTCGCTCTAACTCAGATGGGAAATTCCCCCCCCCCCCACAACACCAAAACACACAACCCCAAAACACACACCCCCACACAACACCCACCAACCATGGAGAGGTTATCCATCCCCCCACCCCTCCCCCCACACCATGTGGACCTCCCCACCCTCCACAGACGTGCCACCCCCGTATCGCAAAAAGGGCACCCGTTAACACACACACACCACACACACAACACAACCCAACACACAAACTCGGTGTAATGTGTACGCTTTTTTGGCAGCCTTCCGCCCCGGTAACATAACGGGGTTGGTCTCATGGCGCCCTATGTTATTAATTAGGACTCTCTCTCTCTCCCCTCTCTTCCTTCTCTCTCCTCTCCTTCTCTCTCTCTTCTCTCTCTCTCCCTCTCCCCTCTCTCCCCCCTCTCCAAAGGCCGACTCGTACGTAGTTTGTTGTGTGATGTAAATTGGAATGATTTTGGCCCGGGAATACGAAATCTTCCCTCGGAACTGCAAGGCCCGATGAGGTAAGGTTTGGGGGGATGGGTTGGTGAGGGACATGTGAGGACAAGAGATGGGGGAGGAATGGATGGTAGGGAGGAGGGATAGAGCGGGGCCCGGCGGGAGGGAGGGAGGGAGTGTGGTGTCAGCGGTGGGTGTAAGGTGACCTACCCCGCTTCCTGGTGCTGCTGTTGCTGACCGCCTCCACCCACCCGTGCGGTCCCCGGCCAGGATTACCTCACTCAACCGTTGCCCCTCACCACCCGCCACCATCACTCACAACCACGCCACATCACATGCTCAGGGTACCGCACCACGCACCTCACTACATGCACAGAGTACCACGCCACGCCACACCACACCACACTACGTGTACTGAGTATCACACCACACCATACCACACCACACGGCGTGCACTAAGTACCACGCCGCACTACACTGTGTACGTACACTGAGTACCATACCACATGCACAGAGTACCGCACCACACCTTCGCGAGGGAAGTAGAGAGTGAGGGTGGTGGGGATTGCTCGTGTATACAAGGGAACCAAGACAAACTCCGGGGGGTTGGTGTGATACATGACTGATGGAATTGAAAACCAACAGTAGATGCGAGGTAATAAGTATATGACTCGGTGACAGAAGGCCACGATAAAGAACATCGTGTAACGGGAAATACTCTGCAGGTCTGTGTGCGAGAGTGACTCAGGGAGTCACGTGATTTGATTGACATTTGACGTAACCTGTCGTCAAAGCCGCACCTTATTAAGGAGAATGGTAGAGGAGACAGATCGTGCACTGGCTCGAAGAAGAAGGTTCTGAAGAAATCACTAGCCTTGGATGGTGGTATTCCTTCGACCAGAGCGCGAGCCATGGATGGCGTCATACCTCCTACCAGAACACGAGCCATGGATGGTGTCATTCCTCCTACCAGAACACGAGCCATGGATGGTGTCATTCCTCCGACCAGAGCACGAGCCATGGATGGTGTCATTCCTCCTACCAGAGCGCGAGCCAATGATGGTGTCATACCTCCTACCAGAGCACGAGCCATGGATGGTGTTATTTCCCCGACCAGAACAGCCCTATGTGCAACATTATGGAGAGGTCCCTTCGCCATGTTGGGCAGACTCCCTGGGTAATGCCATGAAAGATGCTTTTGACAGGCCATCCCCCTGGGGACTGAGGATGGATGTGTCGCACCCCACAACCCTCCGCGTGGACCACCCCTGCCAGAGGTCAACGCCCCATCGTGAGAGCTACTTCTCTGTGTGTGCCCTGCATGAGAGGATGCACAGAACGATGCAGGCGGAAGAATATAGTCTCCCCATTCAAAGTGCATTTGCCGGTTTGGTGGACATGATTGCAATATATTGTGCCTGTAAATCAGTTCGTGATTACTACACACACGTTATCGCAAGGCTTTGCTGATGGTGATTACTGCACTCACCACTTGTAAGGCTGTGTATTTTTTGGATGATAATTACGTATACATTTCATTTTTGTATCATTGTTTTTTCGTTAATAATTTCCACACTCAGTTGCAGCAAAATGCAGAACGCCTGATGTCGAAAATGTTTGGCGGATTTAGAAAAAAAAATATTGCAGATGACCGCAAGGACTGTAGAGACATACTGAGCTTTCAAGCGCCAAAAACAGGCAAATGCACGAAACTAACAAAAAAAATGACATTGCAACAAGCGGTGACACTGACAGAGATGAATAACACTGGCACAACAGTTAACGCCATCTGTTGACCAGATTTCCACTACGCCAGATATTTAAGATGGCTGCCAAGACTGACTTAAGAGTTGTTGTTGTTGTTGCTCTCTCTCTCTCTCTCTCTCTCTCTCTCTCTCTCTCTCTCTCTCTCTCTCTCTCTCTCTCTCTCTCTCTCGGCGGCTCCACTTTTGAAGTCATTATTTGGGCCATGGTCCACAGCTGTGCCAAGAAGTTTCATGCTTTTGTACTACAAAACCCCACACAAATGTTTGAGATATCTTTTCAGAGAAACTTAAAATACGTAATAGAATATGGATATTTATTAAAGAAACCACTCCAAAATATATACAGTGCATCGTAGATAGTTTGTAAGTTTCTAGATATCTTTCTTTTTATTTTTTCACGGTGGATGTCGCTGAATGGCCGTTTGGTTCCCGCGCGTCTTGACACATTCGACAAAAATCGGATCGCATCAGCAGCAGGTCGCTTGCTGTGGGTCCCGGGCAGGCCTGAGGGGTTGGGGGACTGGGACACAGGCCGACAGGGAGGGAGGGAGGCACACTCCACTCGAGAGCCAATTGCCGAAAAAAATACCTGTTGAAATGCCTGTGTTGTTTGGTGTCTCAGTGTTTGGGGGAGTGATCCTGGGCGCATCAGCTGGGTTGAAAGTCCTATACCACAGCTATGACGGCGGCGGCGAAGCGGCGCTTAGGGGCACTGACGTAGGTATCCCCATTTAGTTTCTGCGTCATCCACTGTCAGCCTCTCACCCCAGGGGGTACCGAACAGTTCACTGGCCCGAGGCACGTCTCGGGAAATCGGCCACTTTGACCGGTGTATACCGTGTCATTTGGCGTTGAAAGTCGGGTCGTCGTCTTGCGGGGTTGGACGGGGGACGACCATGAACTTAATTCATGTACGGCTCGACAACCGGTGGGTGGCATTGACTGCAATGGTTCATACTGGTCACCCATAACGGTGAAGGTAAAGTCTGGAGTATTGTGACCGTGTGTGTGTGTGTGTGTGTGTGTGTGTGTGTGTGTGTGTGTGTGTGTGTGATTACCTATCATTAATTACCTATTTTATTTGGGAAGGAATTTGCACTATCTTTAATTGTCTGTTTGTAATGGGGAAGGATTTTGCGTGTGCGTGTGTGTGTGTGTGTGTGTGTGTGTGTGTGTGTGTGTGTAAACACGAGTTGGATGGAGGCAGACTTGCCTGCTTCCCTTAGGATTCGAACCTATGCGGGGCTGGCTACGTGTATCAGAGACATACGTTGATGCCATTCTGTAACAGAAATGATATTCAGAAAAACCATGTCATCGTGTCTGCTGCCTTGTAGTGGGTTGGGGGGATGTGTTGTGTTGCCAACATTAACAAGGGTAGTGGGACGTGTGAGGGAGAGGGGTGGTGGTTAAATGTCAAGAGCTGATTCAGAAAGATAGCGCCGTCTTCCGCTCAGTAAAGATGAGCGAGTTTTATATCCTGAATGATTACATGTATTCATTCATACGTTAACTGTTACTGTTAGTGTGCCCACGGGACGCCGCTGGCATACTGATATGGCACATGAACGGGACTCACACACACACGGACTCACACACACACACACACACACACACACACACACACACACACACACACAGAAAGAAAGGAATACGGGGAAGGTGTGTAAGATTCTTTGGCAATACCTTATGTATACATAAGGGCAGTATGAGAATGTTAGATGCTGTACTGAAGGCATTTCGCAAGCTCCAGTTTGTAATCAGTCTGTTTTTCTGGTTATATGTAACTTCTTTTTTTCTATTTTGGAACATGACGGTACCCTTGAGTACCACAGGACACGGCCCCTTGAAAAAAATGTGGTAGTAGTGTGGTAGTGTGGTAGTAGTGGACCGAACCCACATATTCTCATGAGGTGTAGTTGTAGTGAACCGAACCTACATATTTTCATGAGGGTGTGGTAGTGAGTGAAGAACAAGTGGGGTTGGGGTTTTTAGGACTGCCTTTTACGTGGAGACGATAAGCTTTGCAGACGAGCGAGGCTGTGAAGTCGTTTGAAAAATTTTTGGAAAGATCATCCCGGTTACATGTTCTGTATAGATGAGACATCAGTTCACCACATATGTGGTAGGAATTCAAGAAAACAGCATGGCCGTTCAGAACAAGAGATACACGCAGTTGAGAACATTTTCTGGTTTCTCGTGTAGCAGCTATGCCTGAACAGACAGGAGAACCAGCGGGAGGAGTCACGAAGAACTGAACGTAACACTTATCGTGACCAGGGGAATCTAACCCTGTGATTGGAGGCGCAGACGATCCCTGTTGTGAACGTGGACCCCCAGCATCACGAGGGCAGAGTTATCTCTTTCCAGCATCGAACTATCATCAGTCATTCTCAGGGATTCACATTACATACCCCCACCAGCATCTACATGTCCTCACGCTCCCTCACGCCCTCCCGGTCTTAACCAGTTCCATCCAGACGTCCTCCTCGCTGACCCACGCTCATCTAAGCCCCGGGAAATGACGCTCATCTAAGCCCCGGGAAATGACGCTCATCAACATCCCCCTACGCCCTCTGTACGCCAGCGTCCTCCAGATGTATCCACACCTAACCTGTTGCCCGTGTAGTCTCATGTATATATATATATATATATATATATATATATATATATATATATATATATATATATATATATATATATATATATTATGTATGTATGTTGTGTGTGTGTGTGTGTGTGTGTGTGTGTAAAACTCAGATTTTCGCTTCCTCACACAACTACCCAGACTCTTGCGGGGCTTTCAATATGACGAGTAAGTGGGTCACGCGGTAAACCTGCTCTTTATGAACAGCAGGCGAAGAACACCTCTGCCTGACTCTTACCTTGACAGGAGAGCCGTGGACACCACGGATCGTTGTCATCACTTGTGTTTTTCCTTGGTTGTGGAGTGAAGGAAGGACCTTCTTACCGAGCCGACAGCCCCTGGAGAGACGCGGGTCGATGGGAAGTTCCCTATTGTTTCAGGTTGGGACGGGAGACGGCGACGAGCTCTGGAAGCCTCGAGCACAGGTGCACAGAGTTCACGTACCTCCATATCCACGTAGAAGAACGAAGACCCACGGAAATGGATTAATCCAGACGAGCCCCAACGCCACGGAATTCATAAGATCAGGAGGACGTAGGTGTGAAGTTGTGAGCCATACTTAACCTGGCCAACGATGGCTCCCTGGCACACCTGGTGTTAGCACGACAGTGTTGTGTGTGTGTGTGTGTGTGTGTGTGTGTGTGTGTGTGTGTGTGTGTGTGTGTGTGTGTGTTAGACCCCTGTGTTTCGAACCACAGTACACTCGCACAACCCCACTCTATAGAGACACGAACCTTCATGTGCCCCCTTCCCCTCCCGTGTAGTGTTTAGGCACGGAGTTATTGTGAAGCGGAACTTGTCCAGCTGCCGACTCCGCTGACTCACAGCGACGTCTCGGGAGTAATGTAAAGTTTGTCATCATAAAACGCATGAGTGTGACGTGACATCATACCAGGACATCACCTTCTCCCGTCGTATAAACAGCTGTCTGCATTGGTACTTTATGACTAACCGGCGTTTTTTTTTTTCCAACGTGGCTAAGTGTTGCCTTTTATACTGTTGCGTCCCAGTGGTGATGCTCCTCTTGTCGCACACCGGTGGTAGTGTCACACCGAGGTGGGAGTGCCATTTCCTATCGCACACCCGCGGTCGTGCCTGTACAACGCACATTGACCTATGACTATTTAGGTAGAATGAAAAGTATATCCATGTTATCGCACTCGTGCCTTCCGTGTGCTATGGCGATGAGTGTGTCGGGTCGGGAGGAGAACACCTTGACCATTTCTGTTGCCCCAGTACTTGCGGCTGGACATTATCTCTCTGGATTTACCAGGGGGAAATTGTTTTTATAAGGTCACGCGTGGATTTACCAGGGGGAAATTATTTTGAATAAGGTCATGTGTGGATTTACTAGGGGACTTTATCTCAATAAGGTCATGTGTGGATTTACCAGGGGACTTTATCTCAATAAGGTCATGTGTGGATTTACCAGGGGACTTTATCTCAATAAGGTCATGTGTGGATTTTACCAGGGGACTTAATACGGGTATGTGGGGACTTTACAGGGGACTTTATCTCATAGGTATGTGTGGATTTACCAGGGGACTTTATCTCAATAAGGTTATGTGTGGATTTACCAGGGGACTTTATCTCAATAAGGTCATGTGTGGATTTACCAGGGGACTTTATCTCAATAAGGTTATGTGTGGATTTACCAGGGGACTTTATCTCAATAAGGTCATGTGTGGATTTACCAGGGGACTTTATCTCAATAAGGTCATGTGTGGATTTACCATGGGACTTTATCTCAATAAGGTCATGTGTGGATTTACTAGGAGGACATTATCTCAATAAGGTTATGTGTGGATTTACCAGGGGACTTTATCTCAATAAGGTCATGTGTGGATTTACCAGGGGACTTTATCTCAATAAGGTCATGTGTGGATTTACCAGGGGACTTTATCTCAATAAGGTCATGTGTGGATTTACCAGGGGACTTTATCTCAATAAGGTTATGTGTGGATTTACCAGGGGACTTTATCTCAATAAGGTTATGTGTGGATTTACCAGGGGACTTTATCTCAATAAGGTCATGTGTGGATTTACTAGGAGGACATTATCTCAGTAAGGTCTTGTGTGGGATTTACCAGGGGACTTTATCTCAATAAGGTCATGTGTGGATTTACCAGGGGACTTTATCTCAATAAGGTCATGTGTGGATTTACCAGGGGACTTTATCTCAATAAGGTCATGTGTGGATTTACCAGGGGACTTTATCTCAATAAGGTCATGTGTGGATTTACCAGGGGACTTTATCTCAATAAGGTTATGTGTGGATTTACCAGGGGACTTTATCTCAATAAGGTCATGTGTGGATTTACCAGGGGACTTTATCTCAATAAGGTTATGTGTGGATTTACCAGGGAACTTTATCTCAATAAGGTCATGTGTGGATTTACCAGGGGACTTTATCTCAATAAGGTCATGTGTGGATTTACCAGGGGACTTTATCTCAATAAGGTCATGTGTGGATTTACTAGGGGACTTTATCTCAATAAGGTCCATGTGTGGATTTACCAGGGGACTTTATCTCAATAAGGTCATGTGTGGATTTACCAGGGGACTTTATCTCAATAAGGTCATGTGTGGATTTACCAGGGGACTTTATCTCAATAAGGTCATGTGTGGATTTACCAGGGGACTTTATCTCAATAAGGTCATGTGTGGATTTACCAGGGGACTTTATCTCAATAAGGTCATGTGTGGATTTACCAGGGGACTTTATCTCAATAAGGTCATGTGTGGATTTACCAGGGGACTTTATCTCAATAAGGTCATGTGTGGATTTACCAGGGGACTTTATCTCAATAAGGTCATGTGTGGATTTACCAGGGGACTTTATCTCAATAAGGTTATGTGTGGATTTACCAGGGGACTTTATCTCAATAAGGTCATGTGTGGATTTACCAGGGGACTTTATCTCAATAAGGTCATGTGTGGATTTACCAGGGGACTTTATCTCAATAAGGTCATGTGTGGATTTACCAGGGGACTTTATCTCAATAAGGTCATGTGTGGATTTACCAGGGGACTTTATCTCAATAAGGTCATGTGTGGATTTACCAGGGGACTTTATCTCAATAAGGTTATGTGTGGATTTACCAGGGGACTTTATCTCAATAAGGTCATGTGTGGATTTACCAGGGGACTTTATCTCAATAAGGTCATGTGTGGATTTACCAGGGGACTTTATCTCAATAAGGTTATGTGTGGATTTACCAGGGGACTTTATCTCAATAAGGTCATGTGTGGATTTACCAGGGGACTTTATCTCAATAAGGTCATGTGTGGATTTACCAGGGGACTTTATCTCAATAAGGTCATGTGTGGATTTACCAGGGGACTTTATCTCAATAAGGTCATGTGTGGATTTACCAGGGGACTTTATCTCAATAAGGTCATGTGTGGATTTACCAGGGGACTTTATCTCAATAAGGTCATGTGTGGATTTACCAGGGGACTTTATCTCAATAAGGTCATGTGTGGATTTACCAGGGGACTTTATCTCAATAAGGTCCATGTGTGGATTTACCAGGGGACTTTATCTCAATAAGGTCATGTGTGGATTTACCAGGGGACTTTATCTCAATAAGGTCATGTGTGGATTTACCAGGGGACTTTATCTCAATAAGGTTATGTGTGGATTTACCAGGGGACTTTATCTCAATAAGGTCATGTGTGGATTTACCAGGGGACTTTATCTCAATAAGGTCATGTGTGGATTTACCAGGGGACTTTATCTCAATAAGGTCATGTGTGGATTTACCAGGGGACTTTATCTCAATAAGGTCATGTGTGGATTTACCAGGGGACTTTATCTCAATAAGGTCATGTGTGGATTTACCAGGGGACTTTATCTCAATAAGGTCATGTGTGGATTTACTAGGGGACTTTATCTCAATAAGGTCATGTGTGGATTTACCAGGGGACTTTATCTCAATAAGGTCATGTGTGGATTTACCAGGGGACTTTATCTCAATAAGGTCATGTGTGGATTTACCAGGGGACTTTATCTCAATAAGGTCATGTGTGGATTTACCAGGGGACTTTATCTCAATAAGGTCATGTGTGGATTTACCAGGGGACTTTATCTCAATAAGGTCATGTGTGGATTTACCAGGGGACTTTATCTCAATAAGGTCATGTGTGGATTTACCAGGGGACTTTATCTCAATAAGGTCATGTGTGGATTTACCAGGGGACTTTATCTCAATAAGGTCATGTGTGGATTTACCAGGGGACTTTATCTCAATAAGGTCCATGTGTGGATTTACCAGGGGACTTTATCTCAATAAGGTCATGTGTGGATTTACCAGGGGACTTTATCTCAATAAGGTCATGTGTGGATTTACCAGGGGACTTTATCTCAATAAGGTCATGTGTGGATTTACCAGGGGACTTTATCTCAATAAGGTCATGTGTGGATTTACTAGGGGACTTTATCTCAATAAGGTCCATGTGTGGATTTACCAGGGGACTTTATCTCAATAAGGTCATGTGTGGATTTACCAGGGGACTTTATCTCAATAAGGTCATGTGTGGATTTACCAGGGGACTTTATCTCAATAAGGTCATGTGTGGATTTACCAGGGGACTTTATCTCAATAAGGTCATGTGTGGATTTACCAGGGGACTTTATCTCAATAAGGTTATGTGTGGATTTACCAGGGGACTTTATCTCAATAAGGTCATGTGTGGATTTACCAGGGGACTTTATCTCAATAAGGTCATGTGTGGATTTACCAGGGGACTTTATCTCAATAAGGTTATGTGTGGATTTACCAGGGGACTTTATCTCAATAAGGTCATGTGTGGATTTACCAGGGGACTTTATCTCAATAAGGTCATGTGTGGATTTACCAGGGGACTTTATCTCAATAAGGTTATGTGTGGATTTACCAGGGGACTTTATCTCAATAAGGTCATGTGTGGATTTACCAGGGGACTTTATCTCAATAAGGTCATGTGTGGATTTACCAGGGGGAAATTATTTTGAATAAGGTCATGTGTGGATTTACCAGGGGACTTTATCTCAATAAGGTCCATGTGTGGATTTACCAGGGGACTTTATCTCAATAAGGTCCATGTGTGGATTTACCAGGGGACTTTATCTCAATAAGGTCATGTGTGGATTTACCAGGGGACTTTATCTCAATAAGGTCATGTGTGGATTTACCAGGGGACTTTATCTCAATAAGGTTATGTGTGGATTTACCAGGGGACTTTATCTCAATAAGGTCCATGTGTGGATTTACCAGGGGACTTTATCTCAATAAGGTCATGTGTGGATTTACCAGGGGACTTTATCTCAATAAGGTCATGTGTGGATTTACCAGGGGACTTTATCTCAATAAGGTCATGTGTGGATTTACCAGGGGACTTTATCTCAATAAGGTCATGTGTGGATTTACCAGGGGACTTTATCTCAATAAGGTCATGTGTGGATTTACCAGGGGACTTTATCTCAATAAGGTTATGTGTGGATTTACCAGGGGACTTTATCTCAATAAGGTCATGTGTGGATTTACCAGGGGACTTTATCTCAATAAGGTCATGTGTGGATTTACCAGGGGACTTTATCTCAATAAGGTCATGTGTGGATTTACCAGGGGACTTTATCTCAATAAGGTCATGTGTGGATTTACCAGGGGACTTTATCTCAATAAGGTCATGTGTGGATTTACCAGGGGACTTTATCTCAATAAGGTCATGTGTGGATTTACCAGGGGACTTTATCTCAATAAGGTCCATGTGTGGATTTACCAGGGGACTTTATCTCAATAAGGTCCATGTGTGGATTTACCAGGGGACTTTATCTCAATAAGGTCATGTGTGGATTTACTAGGGGACTTTATCTCAATAAGGTCATGTGTGGATTTACCAGGGGACTTTATCTCAATAAGGTCATGTGTGGATTTACCAGGGGACTTTATCTCAATAAGGTCATGTGTGGATTTACCAGGGGACTTTATCTCAATAAGGTTATGTGTGGATTTACCAGGGGACTTTATCTCAATAAGGTCCTGCTGGGGGAGGCTGGAGTGTTCGTAGGGCCAGGGAAGGGCGGCGAACATCCTGGAGAAGGGATTATTTTGAGAGAGGATGGGGGAAGAGGAGGGTGTGGGGGGGTTGTTGTATGAAGCATTAAATGTGCGGACGGGTTGTGTAGACTGGCAACACAGCTTGCGTCACCGTGACTTGCACCTCTGCCAGAGGTGGAAAGCCCAGCTGGACATTTCTTACAAGCTGGTGCACCGTTTTTATCTTTGCTCTCTCTCTCTCTCTCTCTCTCTCTCTCTCTCTCTCTCTCTCTCTCTCTCTCTCTCTCTCTCTCTCGGAAAGGCATTACATTACTCACTTCATATTTTTTTTTCTTTGGACATCCGCCTAATGGAAAAGGGTACGTATAAACATACTTATCGTTCATGATTTTGATTCGTCGATTTTTGATTTCTCCCCCTCGCACCACTGCAGCGCCTCACGGCATGGCGGACCATAGCGTGCTGCACGGTAATGCTGAAACATCGTTCACCACCTCTTTTATCTTGTAGATAGGCAGTTGTCTCTCGTCGCGGCAGTCTCCCCCCTCCCTCACTCACCCAGTAACAGAAGTAGCCCCACTCAAGAACTACGCAGAGAAGTTGAAGTACAAAGATATAGTCTCCCAGCCTCGAGTGCCACCAACACCGTTCATATTCCTACAAGCCAAGGTCCGGCCAGCCCTGTGTGTTTGTGTGTGTGTGTGTGTGTGTGTGTTTGTGTGTGTGTGTGTGTCGCTGCCACAAGCAGCCTTTGGTTGTCGAAGCTCATGATTATCTGTTCTTCATGACGGACACTCGTGTTTTTTTTGTGTTATGAGAATAATCACCATCATCTGCACGACCATGATTATCAGGGGTATGTTCTTCTGCTCTGGTGGTGCGTCGCCCTCTTCACCTTGCATATTGTTCTTTATCATCCTTATGGTTTGTTATCATGTTCTGCATCATCATCTTCACTCTCATCTTTACCACCTCCCATACCACGGTTTGCCGTCGAGTTCTGCATGCACCATCTTCACCCACCGTCACTGCCTAACGTCGAACTCCCGAACTCATGTCATGTGTTTGGGTCGTGAGCGGAATATCAATTATTCTTTCTTCGTTTCGGGTAAGTTTGTGTCTCTTTGGCCGGGCCGGACTGTCCCCTGACCACCATCCCACCGTAGTGCTAAGTACAGTGTGTTCGTGTTTGATGTAACCACCGACAACTAATATTGTTTGTTTTGGAGTTCGTCATTCTGCACTGAGTGTCTCTCTCTCCCTCTCTCTTAGGATGGGGGAGAAAGAATACTGCCCACGTATTCCCTGCGTGTCGTTGAATCTGTCCTTGATGCTGTATAGATTGACAAATAAGCCAGTGCCTGTGGATGTTTGTGTGTGGCTTTTGCAGTACTCCCGGTCAGTAGGCAGTGTGGCGAGGTCCGTGGTATTCAGGCTATGCCTGCGTACTTTCGTTGGTCCGTGGGACGTGCCTCCCTGGCTTGAATCTGGGTTGGTGTTGCGTGAATGTTTCGAAGAATTGGTTCACCATCTGCGTCATCGAGCTTGTTTAGTCTCTTAAATGTTGTAATCAGTTTAACCCCAACTCTTTTCTCTTCTGAAGTGGGTAAATGTAAGGCCTCCAACCTTTTTTTTTTTTTTTGTAAGTTTGTTACGATCTTTGTTGCTCCTCTCTGGACCTTCTCTGGTAGTTGTTTGTGCTTGAGTGCAGTGATCAAAAGACGAGAAGCGTATGTTGTTTTAGCCTTCTGTAGGATGTGAACAGCTTGCTGAGTATTTCCTTGTCCACGTACTTGGCTGATATTTGCCAGCAGACGGTGTGTTTCGTGTACTGTTCTACTGTGGGGTTCTGTTTCAGGTTGGAGACGATTTCTACACCGAAGTATCTGTCTCAGACATATCCCTGTTGCATGTTTCCCCTCTGAATGATATTTGTATGAAGGTCCCTCTTTGGTTGTGCCCCATCCTCAGTACATTACTCGGGTTGAATCTCCATCAGCCTTGTACCAGATTAACTTTAAGAGCTTGTGAAGATCCCCTTGTAGACTGACGCAGTCCTCTTTGCTGCTCCCTTCCTTCATGACGTTGGCATCATCAGCAAACGTATTCAGGTAGTTGTCTAGTCCCTCCGGCAAAGTCCTTTTACGTTGACCAAGAAGACCATTGGTCCGCTGAACAGACCCACCACCCCTTGTGGTACGCCGCTGTTGACCTCAACCCGGTTCGACTTGGCTTCTCTGATGTGCCTCTTTTGTTCTCATCCTCTTGAAATATTCTTCCGTCCATCGAAGTTGTCTTCCTTTGATTCCCGCCCGAAGACCCAGCTTTTCTTTACCGACCGCTCTTGTGCTGCATTTTCAAATCCTTTCCGGCAGCGATAATTACGGACAATCAAACCCCGCCTTCTCTTTTGTCTACAGCAGACCTCGCGGTCGCAGAGATCCAAAAAAGAGTCATGACACATGACCTCCTTTCCCGTAAACAATGTTGTCTCAGCTAGTTTCTCCAGTGCGAGAATTCGATATATATATATATATATATATATATATATATATATATATATATATATATATATATATATATATATATATATATATATATTTGCTTTCTGATTGTGTGTTCCAGTACTTTACAGACCACATTAGGTCTGTAGTTCAGCGAATCCTACCGGTCTCTCTCTCTCTCTCTTTCTCTTTTTTTTTTATAGGTAGGTATGACATTTGCTCTCATTCAGCCCCTTAGCTTTTTGCCGTCTTCTTGCGACATCTTGGAACAAATTCCAAGTGGTTCATGTGTACCGAGCTAAGGCTGTGTGTGTGTGTGTGTGTGTGTGTGTGTGTGTGTGTGTGTGTGTGTGTGTGTGTGTGTGTGTTTGTACATCCATAGGAGTGAAAGACATACTACACACACACACACACACACACACACACACACACACACACACACACACACACACACACACACACACAAGGTTTAGAGATGGGGCAACACGAGTGTAAAACTCTCCCTGTCCGTAACACACATACCGTAATCACAAGTAGCAATCACATCTCCAGCACACATGGAGATTATTTCATCAGGACAGTGACCCTTATGTAGGTCAAGACTCTTTTATCATTCCGTCTTCCACTGTGAAAACACTTTTGGGCTTGTCATTCAGTGCCCCTCGCCGCACAACTTTACATCTTTCTTTTAAAATCCTTTCCCCCTCCCCCTTTTTGAATCCTGTAGTCAGACTATCTCCTCTTTAACTGATGCTTTACGCAGGATGAATTTGTTGGAAAAATCTTATGATTTGACTGTTGCTTTAGACGCAGTATTCGTTTCAAGATTTCTCTTCTGCTCCTTTCATATCTGTTGTGGTCATTCCTTGCTCTCTTGTACCTTTCATATTCTGGTTGGCAGGAGTGCCGTCTGTGTTCTCTTCATGGCTTATGGCAAAGCTCCTTCTCTTTTAAACATGTTTTTAGATAAATCCTTCTATTTTTTTTTTTTTTTTACCCTTCGCTTTGCATTGGAAAGTTTATCAGACATATGGAGTGGAGAAGGAAGCACAAAAGGCCAAAAGCAGAACGGGTCGAAAACATGAATTAGCAGACGTAGTAAAGAGAGCACGCCAAATGGACTGAGGGACGTAGATCATGAACTCAGGAGATCTTACAAGACACGGAAAAAGGAAGGAAGGAAGGAAGAAGAAGAAGAAGAAGAAGAAGAAGAAGAAGAAGGAGGAGGAGGAGGAGAGGAGGAGGAGGAGAAGAAGAAGAAGAAGAAGAAGAAGAAGAAGAAGAAGAAGAAGGAGAAGAAGAAGAAGGAGGAGAGGAGGAGGAGGAGGAGGAGAAGAAGAAGCAGAAGAAGAAGAAGAAGAAGAAGAAGAAGAAGAAGAAGAAGAAGCAAGAGCCAAGGAACAAGAAATATGCCGAACTCAAAAACGAGAACCACAAACTCCTTCACCCCCTCAGAAACAGAGGAGGATACCTATTTTTTTTTCGAATGCCTTCCAGATGTGCGAGATTCTAGAAATGTAAAAAGCAATAGGACTTGTTGTTCATGAGCCAGAATGTTTTTCCTCCTGAACTGTGTAATCTCCCCTCTGTTATGGAGAGCGGATGCCAACCACCTCACCACAGCATTTCCAGATGGGGGCCATTGAGAACATGCTCGTGCACTCTGACCCCAGGACCAGACCCCCGTGGAACGCCATGAATAAATGTCAAACGCCTCCCTCGCTCGAGCGCTAGAAAGTCCCGCTCCACAAAAAGGGGGGAAGCAAAGCCATCTTGAACAGCGTATCGACTTGAGAGCGCTGATATCACACGTTATTAGAATCATCGAGAGAGAGAGAGAGAGAGAGAGAGAGAGAGAGAGAGAGAGAGAGAGAGAGAGAGAGAGAGAGAGAGGGAGGCAAAGCGACTGACGTAGTGGAAATGGAACAAGTATGCACGGCTCAGGACACCATGGTTGCAGTCCCCTAACCACCATGATGATAACATGGTCGAAGCTCAGGAGAACCAACAGAATTGGTGATGTGATGTGTACACATTCTTTGCAAACGCATGTGATAGATAGGACCACGATGTCATTGCGCATACAATACGAAAGATGGGAATAACCGGGGAGAAAAAAGGAATGGAAATTGGATTGGCTTGGTTGGTCTGCGGTGCCCGGCGTCCAGCAGCGAGGAAGGTCGACCAACAGCACCCTCGTTCTTGTCTACCGAACTCCGTTTACCAGTTGTATGTTACAGCGCGAATTCTTCAGTTCTCTATGATTTCCTCGATAACATGTGTGTGAGTCAGGTTCCATCTCTCTCTCTCTCTCTCTCTCTCTCTCTCTCTCTCTCTCTCTCTCTCTCTCTCTCTCTCTCTCTCTCTCTCTGTATGAATCCAGATAACTCGAGCAAGTATCTTTTCATGACTGAAATCCCCAGTTATTGAGTGATTGCTTATTGTTTGTTACGGAAAGATATCTTCTCTACACTCGTGTTGCCCCGTCTTCTAACCTCGTACATGTGTGCAACGTCTTCACTCCTTTGAGCGTGTGTGTAATCACCTATTTAGATATTATTTATATGCACTGTATGGGGAGGGAGTTCTACATACACTCGTAGAGTCCCATTCTAGAACAGTGTGTGTGTGTGTGTGTGTGTGTGTGTGTGTGTGTGTGTGTGTGTGTGTGTGTGTGTGTGTGTGAATGCAATTTTGGTCGTGGAGGCTTGCTAGGAAGTACGTGTGTGAATGTGAAAGTGAAGTACACATATTCCAATGGACACGGTAGTTTTTTTTTCTTCTTTTTACTGTACTCTGTATTTGTATTCATAAAAATATAGAGTAATTCCTTCGCATCTGTGGCTCGTCCAACTGTAACTTACAGATGGAGTTGTGCCAGATGCATTTCGGAGCCAGACGGGAGTAATGCCTCTCGTAGGCGGGGCTGTGAAGGGTAAGGTGTTAGGTCGCCATTCTCGGTTGACGGTGGGAGGAAGGACCGTGTGTTCCAGCCGATGATGCGAGTGGTGGGTGTGGTAGTCGTGTGTGTGTGTGTGTGTGTGTGTGTGTGTGTGTGTGTGTGTGTGTGCAGTGGTTGAATTTTGTAACGGAAGTGATCACACCAAGGCCAGTACTGTGGCATGGTGGTGCGGGCAGTGTGCACACCTTATTACACCGGCAGGGGTCCTGACCTGGGGTTAGTTAGGTTCAGCCGGCCAGCGCTCATCCTGCCGTCTGCAGTCTTGAGGAGACGCCTTCTGGTGGCATCTCTGGACAACCTCTCCCAAACGTGTGACCTTTGGCAAAACCTTCATACAGCCACATGTGGCAGTCAGGATGCTCAGGCAGCCACCTGTGGCAGCCAAGACGTTCATCCAGCCACCTGTGGCAGCCATGACATTCATGCAGCCACCTGTGGTAGCCAAGACGTTCATGCAGCCACCTTTGGCAACCAGGACGTTCATGCAGCCACCTGTGGCATACGAGACGTTCATGCAGCCACCTGTGGCAGCCAAGACTCTGTTGGAGCTACCTGTGGCTACCAAGATGACCATGCAGCCACTTTCGTGCACTCATGTTTGGTAGACAAAATTTTCCTGCATCCACCTGTGGAAGCATGGACATTCATGCACTCATCTTAGGCCATTCATGATGTCCATGTGGCAGCTAGAGACCTTCACGAAGCCGCCTTCGGCTCTCATGACGTTCATGAATCCGCCTTGTGGAAATAGGGTCAGAGACTCTTGAGCTGTGGGAGGATGATGTACGTGAGTGTGAGAGAAACTGTCGGACGGCTCCATCTCCGCCCGCCCTTCCACCAGTGCAGGAGTTACGTACGTCAGAGTTCCAAGAATCGCGCGAGGGTTGTGTTCCCGGCAGCGCGCGCTGCGCGGGGGTCACACCGCCGCGGCGCGGCGCGAGCGCCGCTCTGTCTGCCGGCCGCTGCAAAGTTCATGCCGACGTGACGAGCGGCTCGTGTGGGTGGCCTGTCTTTCCGGGAGTCGCCGCCCTTCATTCTGGGACAAGGTGGTGTTGTGCAAGCCACTGCAGGCTCAGCTGATGAGTCAAGAAATCTCAAGGACTGGCCAGCGGCGGCGTGGCGCGGCGCGGCGGGGTCCTCCTGGGCCGGCACCAGGTCTTGGCACAATTTTTCCCATTTCGCCGGAATTGTGTGTCGTGGACTTCGGCTGCACGTGCGTCGTGCGAGGGAGGAAATGCAATTGAGTTCTGGTTGCTGGAAGTCTGTTGCGTCACACACACACACACACACACACACACACACACACACACACACACAAATGGAATGAGGTGACAGCATACATGAATTTGATGAGTTATAGGAGAGTAAGAAATGTTCAAGAGTGGGGCTTAAATCGTGGTGAACCTCCTCCCCGTACAGTGCATGTAGGATAGTACGAATGGGTATTTACGCGCACATACTCGCGCACACATTCGAAAGAAATCCTTCTGCAATGACCGAGTTCCATTAAGAAGCTACGGTTACTTAGGGGTGAACAGTGTAGTCGAGGAATTTGATATGTACTGATGGTTCTTGAGGGAAGATCGGATCACACACACCCCGAGCAACGCCACCTATGTTGCCTCAGGAGCGCAGGTTCATTGGCCATTAAGCATGTGGGTGGTAATGACTAGGTGGTGCTGGCCGGCCGTCGGGAGGCTGCTGGATTGTACGGGTGACGTGCACTGTTGGAAGGAAGGGTGGAGTGTTGCAGGAGGGAGGAGGGGTGCAGGGTTGGGTTACAGTTGGGGGAAAGGGGAGGGGAGGAGGGTGGGGGACAAGAACACTCTAATACAGAGAAGTATGGAGGTAAGGGGACCGGAGAGCGTGTGTTGTGCCCCCTGACACAGACGGGGAGGCAATGCGTGCGGCTGGAGTGGATGGGACCATGAAGAAATGTGGGGGATGTCGTGGTTAGCACTGTGATATTTGCGGGTGCTGCGAGTGGAATAGACGGCGCCTTGACATATGGCGGATGTTACGTGTGGAATGGATGGCACCGTGAGATGTGGGCGGATGCTGTGGATGACAGCATACACAGACGCGGCGGACGGCGGCATGAGACGGGAAGAGGTGGATAGTATCAACTGAGAGAAAGAAGACCTAATCATCTGTCAACGTATGAGTCGAGGCTGCAGGAGGGAAGGCAAGACCGCCGCTTATGTTATTCGAAGAGGAGGAGAGTGTGTCTCTCCATAAGCTGAGGGTGTCTGGAGGGGTGTAAAGATGGTGGAGGAAGGGTGTACGTTTACATGTTGGAGGTACGGGATACGGTTGGGTATCGGGTCAAGGGCGTGATGGGGGGGGGGGGGGGGAGTCGTCTAGGGGTGTCACAACATGGACAAAAATCGAGCATGACCACTACCTGGTCGATCAAGTCTCGCCGGGAAGGTCACACACAGTCTCTGCCACGAAGAGACGGGGAAGCCAGGGGTGTGATTCCTGCTTAGATTGAGGTAAGGGTAAGATCAGGGAAGATAGGGAGATTAAGATGATAGGTAAATGAGGTCATGGAGACGGAAGGTATCATCTCGCATCATCTTTGGCCTCACATAACGGTAAAGGCATGATTAGTTATCAGACTTGAAAAAAAATATGCCGTGAATGGAGAATTAAGAATTATACTTGGCTGGCCCAAAGAACACTGGAATTTTTTGAGATTGTATCCACACTGTACACAGCCTCTCCTCGATGAGTTTACTATATGGAAAGTTGGTTGTAAGTCTTTGTAATAAACCAGCTTTTTAACAGTTTGTGTTATCATTATCACTTGGCCACTGGGGTGGGGGGTCTGACAAGGGCCCCTTTGTGATCTCTTCCAGTCCTTCTGCACCTCCTTCCACAGGATGAGCCTGGGCTGCCCCATAAGTTACCCCCTCCGGTAGCGGTAAAATCTATGATCAAACAAGGAGTGGTGATGGTAGGGGAGGGCGGCATGGGAGTGTGGGATAAGGGTAAGGGAGGAGGGCAAGAGAGCTAGAGGAGGAGGGGGAAGCGAGAACGGTAGTTATGATGGAGGAGGAGAAAAAGGGAGAGTAGTAAGGGTACAAAAGTAAGTGCAGGGAGGGAGGTGAGGATGGGTTGAGGAGGAGAGGAAGGGTGTAGACGTTGGAGGAGCGGGAGGGCGCGGAGTGGTGTTGAGGTTGGAGGAGGAGGAGGAGGGACGGTGTCCCGGATCAAGCTGTGAATTCCTCTCAACATCAAGCTGGGAACTCTTCCCAGCATTGAGATGGAGATTCCCCACAGTACATAAAGCCGAAAATTCTCCTCAGCTTTAAGCTGGGAATTACCTCTCACCAGCTAGATGGTCGCTGCTGATGTGCATATTACAGTGTGTGTGTGTGTGTGTGTGTGTGTGTGTGTGTGTCACCCTGCCCGGAGCCTAGAATCACTCGCCCAGCCCAGTGTTAAGCTGTCACACGTGCCTCCCCTTTACTTTCACCACCAACTTTCCCCTGCGCCATAACCCCACTGGACATTTTTCCCCCCAAGTGGGAGGTTCCTCCAAGAACTTGATGTCAGGTTGTCGTCACCAGCCAGTGTGACCCACACCCACCCAGCCCACCACCCACCACATATACCACCCTCATATCTCTTTGGCTGCTCTAATACTGGACATCTATTCTTCCCGTTTTTCTTTTTTTTTTTTCTTTTTTTGTAGTCGACTGCACCCGTCCAGTTTTCTTTTTCTTTGGCCCTTACCCCTTGCATGCCCACGCAGCGCCACCTGACCTGTTGCTGTACCATCTGTCTTTGTAGTGCATGTTCCACACCGCCAGGGAGCCGTGCCGTAGACCTGTTTTGGGTTGTGGTCTCCTGGCACCGTCGGGGTCGCCTTGATCGCCTCGGCTGGTCCCAGCAGGTGTCGCATGACCCGTCACCCTTGTACAAGACGCCTTCATCGCCTGACCGTCCCGGGCTCCGGTGGTCTAAGGGAGGGAGGTCCGTGTTACGTGATCTTTGTCTCAGATCGTAGCTACGTGACGGAGGTCAGGGAACGCTTTCCACCACCACCGCCACCGCGGCTGCCGATGGCACATTTGGTCATCGGAACTGGTTTGCCAGTCAGACCTCATAATCATCCGGCAAGATTTTTCCCCTCCATCCTTCCCTGGCCAAACCGGTTGTCGGTCAACGTGGGGGCTGGGGCTCCCCTCCTGAAGGCGGTGGCCGGGGCCGGCCTCCCCCTGGATACAGTGGCGTACTAGCCCTCCTCCTGCAGGGTCCTTCCTGGAACTGCTGCTGCTGCTGCTACCACCGCCTGCCTCACCACACACTGACTGCCGGTCGAGACAAAGCTTGGCTGGCTTCATAGTCAGCCATGGAACGCATGGTTTTTCTTCCGTGGATTATGGGGGGGCATTCACCTAGTGGAGGTGCCCCCCCCCCCCACTCCTCTGAGTGTGTTACTGTATATATATATATATATATATATATATATATATATATATATATATATATATATATATATATATACACTTTTTAGTAAAAGTGTGGCATGTGTCTTATATTTTTCATATATAATATAAACTGCTTTGAAATAACTTCGCTCTGGGTTTCGTATCCTTCCTTGCACATTACTCCGGGTGTTTTGTTTGAAGTTTATGTTGCGTGTGGCAGCACGCGTTACTGCTGGTGCTGTGGTAGAGGATGGCGGCCGAGGAGGGACGTGGCCTTAGGGCCGACTGATTACGTGTCTCAGCTGCTCAGTCACAAAGATGAGATATAATAGCCCAGAGATAGAAGGTGAAGTCGTATGGACAGAATACGGAAGGGTTTAGACGAGTGTTGTCCATCACGTCGCAACGAACATCATTGCATGGGATGGGTGGCACGACCATTTGACTTGTAAAGCGGGTGATACCCGACACTTTCCTGGAAAAGATAAAGACTCTGTTCCTCAAAGGAATTGTGTTCGTACCTTTATTGTTTTCCGCTGCAGTATCTTAACATGAATCGTTGGAAAGCAGCGTTAGATCCTTTCATCTTTGCCTTCACATTTACTTTATCGAGGCAGCATACTCCTGTTCGTCCAGCGCAGAGCTGTGTCCTGTTCTTTCTTTCCCTTGCAAAGTCGGATTTGGAAGCCTGGGTCATATCACACGGACCCTTGACAAGCCTCAAGCAGTACAGCAGCACCCACCCTTCGCGACAGCGTTGTCCTCGGCCAGTGTCACATCTGTCGTTTGGTTCTTTTGTTTTCGTTTACGTTACATCCATAAAACCATATGGCTTCTCCTCCAAGCTCCGTGTTGGAGAACCATACATCGCGGCTTTGACATAGTCTCTCTCTCTCTCTCTCTCTCTCTCTCTCTCTCTCTCTCTCTCTCTCTCTCTCTCTCTCTCTTCCCCGTCACGTGGTCAGACATCCTCCTGGTCACGACTTGGACTGTTTCTCTCTCTCTTGTTATTTTCGTCCTGTCAGGTTGCTAGTCGTCAAGCAGCCCACACGTATATCACGTCAGTGACTTAACCCTGGCGTCGATCCATTTCGCTCCCTCCTCTTCTGCCCCGCTGGCAGATTCCTAGATACTGCCACCTCCATTTCGCCTGACCTGACTGACTCCTTGACAGTTCACAAGGTTTTCCGGTTTCCAGTGTGTGTCCCCGCCCCCACCCCCTGGGGCAATGCTTTAATCCCCACACCCCCTCCAGCTGGTGTACCCTTTTCAGGACGAAGGTTTTTATGATTCTGAGTGGCTGGAAATGACCTCATATTTTAAGATGTATCTCTTGACTTCGGACGTGGGTTTCTTGTGTGACCTAGAGGAAGAGGAGGAGGAGGAGGAGGAGGAAGGGGTAAGGGTTAGATGGACAGGTCGAGCCAAGAAAAAAAAAAGAAAGTCGTCAAGTGGCAGTTCCTCGAAGTGTCTAGCCCGAAACCTCTTTTGATTACAACGTATAAGCGAGAAAATTCGCTAATGAACCGTCTACTGTATGGGGTAATGGATGAGACCCGTTTGTAGGGATTCTGAAGTATTTTCTTTTGGTCTTGATTTTAGTAGTTGATCACTCCTGTGTATTTTTGACATGTTTGGCTGTCTGTCCTTGTTTTGAGACGAGATGGAGACGTGATTCTTATTTGAATTGGCGACCCATTAAAGCGGCAGGTGAGATTAGTTCGTTGGGTTTATCATGCTGTGATCACATCAACTGAGGGTGTCGTCGGTGGAGGAGATGGCAGCACATCCAGACACATGAAACGAGCGGGTGCCTTTCACTAGCGGATCAAGCTTTTCCCCATCGCACGCAAGATGCATGGAGTAAATACGTGTAGGGTAATGGTAACGGGATCTTTTAAGTTCACAGGTGGGCGTTAACGTTGATGCTGGACTGTAGCTACGTACTCTCGGGCCACATCTCTCCCTCCTCCCCCCCTCATTGTTGATCGTGCGAACTGTGAATTGTGTGGCCCGAAATATTGGCTCACTTGAGAGTTGTGTTGAATTTCTTAGACACTTCAACTCTTTTTAGAGGTACGTGTTGACAGATTCCACGAGGGGATGGCACAACGACACTTTATTTGTAGCGAAGACACCTGTGTCATTTTGAGGTGGTATCCGTCTTGAATGCCTCAAGTCACTGAGTGTACTGTATGGGGGAAGACTCTTATGCTATGTGATGAACGAAGCTTTGTGATAGCTGTTGTCAGTGATCGACCTCTGTAATCCTGCTGCACTAGGGTGAGTGTAGACTGTCACCGTCGCTTATACCCTTCTGATGAGGAGGGGAGGAAAGTGGGTTTTTTTTTCTTCTTATCTTACCAACTCTGCCCAAAGCGCCAGCTTCTATTTTCTGCCATTTTCTTCCTGTTCCTCAATTCGCTCATTGTCCCTCCAACCGTGCATGATTTACGTGTTTATATGTGTTTGATATGTGTGTGTGTGTGTGTGTGTGTGTGTGTGTGTGTGTGTTCGTGTGTGTGTGTGTTACAGCGTTACAGCAGAGTGCGCGATGTGATGAAGTAATGACTGAGACTCGTCTTTCCTCTTCGTTATTTTGTTGGCCTGTGTGACAAGCGGCAGCTTAAATTTCCCCACTCCGTACTCTCAAGCGTTCCTCGTTGCCTTTGGGATATAATTTTCGCGGCGTGGAGAGAGAGGATACATTGGCCCTGGTCCAGGGGAACGGCGGCCCGGGCTCTCGCTAATACTTAGCTTCACTTCACTCGCTGATTAATGACTCTGCTAAACGAGAGAGAGAGAGAGCGAGAAAAAAAAAATGGGCAGTCAATACCGTGTCGGCCCGCACGGTCGGGTCAGCCCGGGCCGGCCTGCCTGCCTCTGTGTTTGGAGGACCGTGGGCGGAGGAGGTGCTGGAGGAGCGGAGGGAGGGAGGGTGTTGGAATAACAGGTGGGGGTTGGAGGGGATGTGAGGGTGGTGTATTCAGGAGGGATACAGACCAGGATGTTGGTAGGGGAGGCCACTAGAGTGGAAAAAGAGGGCAAGATAAGAAGGCACACATGCACACACACACACACACACACACACACACACACACACACACACACATACACACATACACACACACACACACACACACACACACACACACACACACACACACACACACCTGCTCTGCTTGTACTGTAATGGTATTGTTACAGGTCACATTACATTACCTGTTTTGACCTTCCGGTCTCGTAACATAAGCTGGACCCGACCGGCGTGTCGTAAAGGGAATGATAGTGGGGCTGCTGATGGGGCTGTCAGCTGTGTAAATGGTCTCTTTAATAGTGGCATCTGGGCTTCCCAGTGGTTGAGGCGGTGCATGTGTCTCCCCAGTGGTGGTGGTGGTGTATTTTGTCTCCCCAGTGGTGGTGGTGGTGGTGGTGGTGTATTTTGTCTCCCCAGTGGTGATGGTGGTGTATTTTGTCTCCCCAGTGGTGGTGGTGGTGGTGGTGTATTTTGTCTCCCCAGTGGTGGTGGTGGTGGTGCACTTTGCCTCCCCGGTGGTGTATGTGTCTCCCTAGTGGTGATGGTATCTGGTCTCCCCAGTGGTAGGGATGGTGTATTTGTCTCGCCAGTGGTGGTGCAGTATTTTGCCTTTATATAGTGGTGGTGTTTGTGATTCTCCCTCGTGATATGGGGTTGGTGGCGGTGTGTATGGTCTCCCCAGTGGTGGTGGTGGTATGTTTGGTTTCCCCAGTATTGGTGGTGTGCGGATGTAGGAATGAACCTGTTTATACGTACGCTGTGGTGTGTAGAGTTGTGTGCTTGTGTTCTGAATGTGTGTGTGTGTGTGTGTGTATGTGTGGTGATGTGATAGTCCTTAAGACTCGCCACAAGTCTTGCCAGGTCAGTGACAAGCTTATGTCACGTCCTCCACGCTTGGAAATGATCTGCGTGTGTGATCCCTTGTCTACTGTACGAGGAGGTATTTCTCTACACTCGTGGGGGCTCTCCATCGCCTTGAACTCTCTCCACAATCATACAACCTTTTATACTTCTTTGTATGCTGTCCACTTTCACTGTCTCGTAATTCACTTTTATTCCGTTCATGGTCAAAGCAGTACTGAGATACAGTTGTACTTTTAATGTATTAACATTGCGTTGCCTTCACGGAGCCCCCCTTTGGCCATAACTCAACACGGAATACCGAATGCTTTCGCCTCTGTGGGTTAGCATTATGTGGACTGTATATAAGAGAGGCCAAAGTTTGTTCAAGTTAAGATAAGGGGCTTAAGGAGGAGATTGGAGTATAGAAGATGATGGGCTTCAGCTCCGCAACGGGTTTAAGAAAAGAACTTGGGCAGTTTGGTCGGAGGCCGAGCTGTTGGGGTAGAACATCCTCTGACACCATCTTAAGGTGTACGTTAAAGTAGTTTTAAGGTTTAGGAGAGAGAGAGAGAGAGAGAGAGAGAGAGAGAGAGAGAGAGAGAGAGAGAGAGAGAGAGAGAGAGAGAGTAATAAGATACCTTGTGGAAGAGAAGACGATAAAGCAAGATGGAATGAGTAGTGTAGTGCGTCTGTGTGTGTGTGCGTGTGTGGGAAAGGAGTTGGTGTGGATGGATTGATGGCGGAGATAATGAGGAGCATAAGTGAAGTAGTTGCTTATTGGATTCGGACCAAGAACTCTGTCAACGGGAGACGCTTTTACTCGAGATGGAACCACACAGCGGTGATTGCTGGGTTGAAAATGTGGAGAAAGTAAGATTTTATTTGCAGACATTGTGGGAATGTTTTCGTCAGACGAGAAATAATGAAGTTTTTGATTAAATAAACACATAGCTAAATAAACATCCGTTTATTGAATTCAGGCAGCCACTCGGCTGAAAATACACAGTTGGGGTATTACAGATATTACAGGAGTGGAAAGTCGTGACAGTAGCTAGTTAACTAATCATCAAAGAGCCAAAGATCAAAGTGGACTGGACGTTTCCACGCTTTAGATTAAGCATACGAGTGTTTCATGGTACTAATACATAGAGGTAATGCAGAATATTCGTTTTTGCAACAGGTGTACGGTACAACAGATGAGAGAGAGAGAAAAAAAAAGATGAGAACTGGAAGATTGGGTTGAATGTGATGTTCATCGAAGACGCGAATTCATGTGGGGGGGCACTTGTGTGAGAGCAGATGAAAGGAATGTGCGCTTTGAGGTAGAATTTGGGAACGTGTGGTGGAGAGCGAGGGATCGCAGGAAGGAGGGAGAACTGGAATAGTTGGCGTAGCAACAACTACACATGTTGCAGGAGAGCATGATGTTGGTTAGGAAGAGAAGAGGAAGAGAAAGGGTACCGTCACGCACGCCAGCCACAGCGCAACCCCAGCCGGTGTCGTGACGAAGATTCCCTGCATCGTTAAAGTGGTAGCCGTAGATTGTGGAGGTTCCCTCGCTCACACTGGTCGAGAGAGAGAGAGAGAGAGAGAGAGAGAGAGAGAGAGAGAGAGAGAGAGAGAGAGAGAGAGAGAGAGAGAAGAGGTCATCAGCATCTGTGATTTTGATTGGTTTTAAGGGCGAAGACCTCCACGGAATCTGCCTGCCGTCGATCCGAAGGCATGATTGAGGAGCAGAAGAGATAGGAAATTAGTAAGGATTTGAACGAAGGCAAAAGTACACAAATGAATGTTGAATAAAGTAAAGAAAAGATAAAAGTAACAAATATCGATGCATAAAAGAGGGCCAGGTTGATTCCGGCTTAGAACACAGGAGGTGTATTGGGTGATGATGACGACGACGTGATCATACCTGTCGACTGTGTGGGTGCTCCTGAAGGTGGGGTGGTGACGGCGGCAGTGGTGGTGTGAACGGGAGCACGACGTGGGTAGTGGGTGTGGGTGCCCCTGAAGGTGGGGTGGTGACGGTGGTGGTGGTGTGAACGGGAGCACGACGTGGGTAGTGGGTGTGGGTGCCCCTGAAGGTGGGGTGGTGACGGCGGCGGTGGTGGTGTGAACGGGAGCACGACGTGGGTAGTGGGTGTGGCAGACCTCACTGGCTCTCCCTGGTGTATGTTAAGCTTTGTACACCATAACCTCGGCCCGACTCTTGTCCCTCCTCCTCCTCCTCCCCCCTCCCCCCTCCCCCCGTACCTCTCCTCCTCACACTCATTTTTCCCCTTCCTTGGGTACCGCTGCCTCTCCCATCCCTCACGCTGGCGGAACCAGAGTTGCTCTGGTGGTTCCAGGAAGGACCTGGCAAGGCAGCGGCCGTATCCAGGGGGATATGCAAGCGCCTGCTGGAGGAGGAGGAGGAGGAGGAGTTTCCCCCCCCGCCCACAGACAGACGCGTGACCAGAAACCGGTTTCATGAGCTTGAGGGAGGGGGGGGGGAAGGTTAGATCTTGCATGATGACTAAGAGGTTTGGCTTGCAAACCGGTTCTCCTGACCAAGTGTTTAATCATCGCCCATGCAGGAGTTGCACCCTTCTCAACGTGCATCATGTAACGAGAGAGAGAGAGAGAGAGAGAGAGAGAGAGAGAGAGAGAGAGAGAGAGAGAGAGAGAGAGAGAGTCGTCATGCCATTACCTGAAACCTTAAAGCAGGTCGGACAGGGCGTCGGAGGCTGCCGGGAAGCGCGGAAGTCGTAGTCGTAGTGGTGGTGGTGGTGGTGGTGGTGGTGAGGGAGGCCTTGAGCGACTGCAGGTGGTGGCGAAGTGATGGCGGCAGGTGGCGCTCCTTGATGATCCCGGGTGAGGAGGGCATCCCGAGACACGGAGGTGGGAAGGGCAAGGAAGGACTCTCTTCTCTCTCTCTCTCTCTCTCTCTCTCTCTCTCTCTCTCTCTCTCTCTCTCTCTCTCTCTCTCTCTCTCTCTCTCTATGTCTACCCTTTCTATATATCTATCTGTATCTATCTTGAAGCTAGATAAATTATTCGGTCTACTGCCACAAGGAACAAAAACCATGCACGGAACAGTAGCTACAGATACACCAAGACAGATTGGTGCTGGGGAAAGTCTACTGACTGACTGACTGACGGACGGACGAGCGCTTAACGAAGAGATTTGAAGCCAAAAAGTGGACTTGCGGGTGGTGCTCGCCGCAGGAAAATATACAGTTACGTAGAACACGTTGTAAGAGTTACGTGTGGTCCAGTGTTATGTATGAGAAGGAGAGACTCTGTGAGGTGAAAGCCAGCAGCCCGCATGTGGACTAGGCGGAGAGAGAGAGAGAGAGAGAGAGAGAGAGAGAGAGAGAGAGAGAGAGAGAGAGAGAGCTGCTCGGGCGGGCCAAAAGGTGTGACACTTGACGGCCACTGAATTGCGGTTGACGATAGCGCAGCCGTTTCTAGCCCACCCGATACCCAGGCACCAGGGTAGTACAGGCAGCATACCTCCCTGGTCGGTGGCTGCCCACCATTTACTGGAGAGAGAGAGAGAGAGAGAGAGAGAGAGAGAGAGAGAGAGAGAGAGAGAGAGAGAGAGAGAGAGAGAGAGAGAGCAGATTGGGAGGGGCGACCCGTTGTTGACGTCCATTACCAGTTTCGTTTGTACTGACTGATCCCAAATGCATAATTCATGACGCGTGCTTTGTATGACATAGTGACTGTGTGTGCGTGTGTGTGTGTATGTGTGTGTGTGTTGCTGGGAACTGGTGGTGTTTCCGTGTGTGTGGACCTCCACTCTCGCCTCTATCATTTTCCTGGTACACACACAGAGAGAGAGAGAGAGAGAGAGAGAGAGAGAGAGAGAGAGAGAGAGAGAGAGAGAGAGAGAGAGAGAGTAGTTACTTATTTGTATGTGTTTCTATTGTAAGAGGAGGGATTTTTTCTCTTTTTTTTTTTCCACCCACGGGATCCCATCCCTTGAACATTTGTCTACCATCATACAGCGTTTCAAATGTCTTCATGCAGTCTATATTTACCATGTCTTCAGTCGTTTCATTCCATTCATCCACCACTACTACAAAATTGCTTCTTCACTCTTTTTTTTTTTTAACAAGTTTCTTGATTAGATTTCATGGTATGTCCTCCGACTGTTTTGTCATCAGTGTGTTTTTTAAATGTAAGGGTTGTGATCAAGTCACCCCTCACTCTTCTCCCTTCCAAGTTGGGCAAGTCTAAGGCCTTTCCCTTTAACTCAGCTGTCTTACTCCTGATACCATGTACGCTTCTCTCGTTTGGACCTCCTCAATTAATTCTTTGTGCTTCTTCAGGCGCAGTGACCAAACTTGAGCTGGATATTGTAGTTCTGTCTTTATATAGGATGTGAACAGCTTCCTAATTATTTCCTTGGATGCACTTCTAAGCTGGGACTCTGGCGACTGTTTATAGACTATTCCAGCTTCCAAGTCCTATCCTGAAGCATATTTTCTGCTAGATGATATGAGATCTTTTTTTTTTTTTCACTCTGGCCCATCCTCATTACTTTACATTTTTACCCGGGTCAGATTTCATCAACTTTGCATCAGACCAACTTTGGAATCTGTCTGGGTTCCCAGTAAAGTTGACGCAGTCCTTTGCTTTTTACCTCACCCATGACTAATGCAGCGTCTGCAAACACGTTCAAGTAGGAGTCCGTACCTTCAGGCAAGTCGTTCACGTAGATCAAGAAGAGTGATGGTTCCATCACAGAACCCGGGGGCACTCCGCTGGTGGCCTCCGCCCATTTCGAGAGGGCTCATGTGACCTACCTCCCTTGTTTCCCCCGGATGATCTTCAGTTCTTATTCCTGCCTCAAAAATTGCAGCTTCGTAACAACTAGAGTGTTTGTGCGTCGTAATTCGGCAGTGGATTGTGGGTTGTGGATCAATCTCACTCCTCTACGTGTGTGGGTAGAACCAGTCCGTATGTACACGTAATCCTAGTGCGCTCTCACGGCGTTTGCTAGGAAGAGCCACTCCTGGACGAGGATAAAAACCAACCACTGCAGCAAGGGCTCCCCCTAGTAGGCCTGAGTGCATCTTCAGGTTTGGCATAATTTCCACCAAACTTTTTCATTTCCTTGGATGAGAAGTTTCCCCGTGGCGTGAGAAAGTGCGGTGCACGTCAGCGGGAACTGGTTCCTCCGGAGGTTACTGAGTACACACGGTGAAAGAAAGTATCTTACCGGATGGGTCCGATGAATTTCGAAACGATTGGCAGCGACCCGTTGTCGGCTCGGTAGGGTTGGAAAGAGCGAATGTGAGACTTAATTTTCTTATAAGCATAGTAGCCCCACTTTACAACAGTTGTTTCCATCTAAATGTGAAGTCGTTATGATATTTATGATGACAAATGACGGCAAATGTCATTAGCGACGAATATATTCCAGTATCATTGAAAGCAGGGCCACTGGTGCGAGGCCAGACCACAGAGTATTCCTCACTATTTTTCGTCCTGTGTGTCGTATTGTTTCACATAAAGTGTGACAAGGTGTATATATATATATATATATATATATATATATATATATATGTGTGTGTGTGTGTGTGTGTGTGTGTGTGTGTGTGTGTGTGTGTGTGAGGGCGTGTTAGTATATACATGTGTATGTGGGCGGGTTGGGCCATTCTTTCGTCTCTTTCCTTGCGCTACTTCGCTAACGTAGGAGACAGCGACAAAGAATAATAATAATAATAATAATTATATATATATATATATATATATATATATATATATATATATATATATATATATATATATATATATATATATATATATATATATATATATTTCATACCGTGTGTACCCATGTGAACCTGGAAGCATATCAGTTGTCAGTAATGGCGTGTGTCATTAGTAATAACAGGTATAGTTATACTCTAATGATCTGCGGTGAAGGTGGCTCACTGATTGGCCCTGTCACTCTGTACCCTCCTTCAGCAATCTCTTAAGTGGAATTGTGCGGTGAACTTTCGATATCAACAACTTTGATGTATACATTTATATTTCATGCTTGCGCGCGTACGTAACATATACAGCTTCATGATACGAATGTTAGGATGGACAGATTAAAGATATTCCTGCTTGCTACACTTTCTCGTCTACCTGACTGGAATATCAAGGGTCGCCATCTGAAAGCATGAGATGCCATGTAGTGTATGTAAACAGTCTTCCTCCTGGAGAATGTGCAGTTGTTCCTGGTATAGGATGGCGGAGGGTGCACAGCCCCAGAGTGTGGCCATTGTGTTCCTTAGCGGGCACTTCTCTCTGTCATGGCTTGGGGGTCCCCTCAACACCCATTTTTCTTTCGTGAGAATGAACGTTCGAATTCTAAATTCTCTTCTTTGTTGGGTTAGTTTCCATTAGGTGGAAGCCCTTTTTAAAAGTCAGACACGATCACACAGCCGGTGTAATCGCAGTGCAGTCTTTAAGTAGACCGGACTCTGGTTTCCCCTGAAACCCAAGATTCTTGTGTTGATACATTTATCTGCCTTGGGGCCTTGAGCACCATCGATTACTGTCCTTTGTCTGTGGTCTCTTCGTTATTATCGTCGATCGTTGAAAACTCATCGGTGATGGTCGGTCAGATGTGCTTAATCATTAGGGGTGTGTTTTTTAATCTCATGAGTACAATGGAACGACCCCTTGAGCACGACGGTACGGTACTTGAGCAAGACAGGTTACGACCATCGAGCACGACGGTACTACCTTTGAGCACGGCGATATGACCCTTGAGCTTGACGTTACGACCCTTTAGCACTACGCTGTGGCCCTGAAGTACAACGCTGCGACCCATTAGCACGGCGCCACAAACCTTTAGCATGACGCTGCGGCCCTTTAGCCAATTTTATGACCCTTAAACGCAACGGTGGCTCTTCACTCATCCTCTCCATACGTTCCGAACCACTTCGGCAAACTTTGGTCAGCTTTGTCAGACAGACTGTGCATGCAACAAGACCTTCCCCTTACGCTGTCAATCGTCTGGAGTGAAAGGCGTGCACAGGATAGAGTTAATTGGAACGAAGTGATATGCAAGGGTCGACGTGATGTCAGTGGACTGAACCAGGGCGTGTGAAGAGTCCGGGGTAAATCAAGGAAAGTTGTATGGGCCTTGGATGTGAACAGGGAGCTGTGGAGCTGTACTAGGGTGAGGATGAGCATAGCTGCACCAGCCAAGGGTGGATATAACTGCCCAGCGGTCAGTAGGATGAGGGTGGGCAAAGCTGCATCAGCGGGGAGGGCGGGCGCCGCTGCACCAGCAGTGAATAAGATGAGGGGGAGCCCAGCTGCACCGTTGGTAAGTGGGATGAGGACTGGCACAGCTGCACCAGTGATGAGGGTTGAGGTGTGGCACAGCTGCACCAGTGATGAGGGTTGAGGTGTGGCACAGCTGCACCAGTGATGAGTTGGGTGAGGTATGGCACTGCTACACCAGCGTTGGGTAGTTCCTTCACACTCTTCCACGGAAATGGAATCTGTCATGATTTTGCCTGCCTGTTTTCCTGCGTGTATGCTTAACTATCTGCTTTTCTGACGTCCCTCTCTTTTTTTTTTCTCTTTGTCTGCTTGTGTGACTGTCTGTATGCTTGCTTCCCTCCCTGTCTCAGTGTATGCTTGTCTGTCTCTGTCCGTCGTCCTGCCAGGCTGCTTCCTTTGTTTATCTCCACCTGTTTACCTGTCTGTCCGTTTCTGTCTGCTTTGTCTGTCTGCCTGCTTTACCTCACCGTTCGACGGCTTATCTGCTTGCTTGACCATTTATCTTTCCAGCCTGACGTGCCGTCCACCTTGAGTGGTCCCCGAGGATATCATGACATTCTTAACCTTGTCCGTGATGACTTGGCCAAGGAAGGGTACGTGGGCACTGTGGAGATTCTGCCGGATTGTGGGGACGTGTAGGTGTCCTGCCGTACTGTGGGGACGTGTAGGTGTCCTGCCTTACTGTGGGGACGTGTAGGTGTCCTGCCATACTGTGGGGACGTGTAGGTGTCCTGCCTTACTGTGGGGACGTGTAGGTGTCCTGCCGTACTGTGGGGACGTGTAGGTGTCCTGCCTTACTGTGGGGACGTGTAGGTGTCCTGCTGTACTGTGGGGACCTGTGGGTATCCTGCTTTATTGTGCCTTGGTATAGGTTTACCTTCCCCTCAGTCATGGATATAGGTTTACCTCCCCTCTCAGTCATGGATATAGGTTTACCTCCCTCGTAGTCTTCGACATAGGTTTACCTCCTTAAACAGTCTTCATGGTTTCAGTGTGTCGACAGAGATGGTATAGAGATGGAAAGGCGTAAGGTCAACGTTGGATCATTAGGCAAAACTGTGCTCCGACCCGAAAATAGTACACAGTCTACACACTCTCTCTGTTCTATCTACAGAGACTCTTTCTTTGTAATCACAGACTAATTTTGCAGCTGCTGTTGCTGCTGCCCATGGGTAACAAGACTCATCTGGGTGCTTGAGGGATTACTCAACTGGACACGTGAAAACTTACTTAATTAGTGTCTGTGATTAATGACGCATCTTGAGCGTCTTGGTTAATTGCCAGAGGGAGAAGGTCATCAGCCTGCTTGGGGTACAGACTGTCATTAACCTTGAGCCTTAATGTTGGGACTGTGTCGCATGCTAACGTTGGGGCCATGTCACGCGTCACTGCTAACGTTAGGGTGGTGTCACACGTCATCAACGTAAGGGCCCTGCCACACGTCACATCCATCGTTGAGGTTATGTTGCCACACGTCACCACGAACGTTGGTTGTTGTGTTGCACGTCACTGCTGAAGTTGGGGGGGATGTGTCACACCCGTACTTACGCTGTGGGCGGTGGTTCAGTTCTGGAGACTGCTAACGGTGTTCTCGAGGGCGATGTACGCGGGAGAGCTGTTTGTCAACGGTGTCACCCAGCGTTAGCGTTGTCGGTGGCCTTTCGTCGGGCAGGTGCGCAGGAAGCACACGGTTCTCATCATCTACCCTTGTGAGACGCCACAGTTGAAGGCCTGGAAGATGGAGATGGCTCCCTCGGAAGCGTCCAGCGTGGCGACGCTCTCTGAGGAAGTCTGTAAGCCATGAGATGAGGCTTGTCCGCAGCTCAAGGTTGATTTTCGAGTTGCTGATAATGTTATGGCTGGGTGCGTCGAAGACTTCTCAAGTCTGCGAAGGTGAGGGCCGCAGAGGTCTGGCGTCTCTCTAGTTCGCGTTAAATGATCCATGTGACGGTAACGAGGCGGTGGACGGACAAGGTGGTGTTCATATTACCAGACTGTTGAGTGTTGAGGGTGCTGATGGACCCTGTAGTGTCTGTGTAAACCCAGGTGGCTCTGGGTCGTAACTCCATAGAGACAGATGGGTTTGTTGACTTTGGTATCGGGGAAATGCATCATGAACTCTGGGATAGAAGCAGTGACATTAGGGCAGAGGTGTGGTATGACTTGCTCGAGGGAGAATTTGCTGAGTTTCACCGGTGAACCTGTGGGTGTGGTGGGAAGACTTTAATGGCAGGGTCGCGAAGATGCCGGCGAAGTGGTTGTTAATAAATCGCTTTCCTTCTTCACCTGGGGAGGTGATTAACACAGGCAGAGGTTGTCTGAGCGCTCCTCACCCGCAGGTTTCCATACCACCGGCTGATGTGTGTGATTGTATGTTTGTGTTTGTGCGTGGGTGTATGTTTGCCTGTGCGTTTTGAGTTGGAACTTTTAACGTCAGCAGATACTCAGTGACTGAAAGGCAAGGTCACCAGGAGTGGTGACGGGCAGTGTGGCAGAAGCGGTAAGAGAAGGTCGTGAGGGAGGGAGGGAAGGACGTAGACGGCGATGCTGACGGAGGCTGCAAACATTGGCAACAGACCAAGGCTAACTCAAGGGCAGGAGGTTCTTGGCCAGGAAACACCAATCAACCAATCTAACATACTGTCCTCCAGTCCTCAGGACCGATGGTCTCACTTACTCAGAGAAAAGAACTGAGTTTATACCTGATTTGTACAAGCGTAACACAGTGTAGTTTCCTTTAAGAGCTTGCATGAGCTAACCTGGGAGAATTAGAGTAACGTCCATTCCTGAGGAGTGGACGTTTCAGGTGAAATTCGTCTTTGTACAACGACCGTACATGACTTCGTAAATCTCTTTTTCCTGGGATCATCATCACGAACCTTATTAATGATGGTTCACGCAGTTTGGTGCATCTCGCCTACGGACCTGCAGAATTCTCTGTTCCGTTTGGGGCAGAGAGCAAGGCATCAAATGCCTTCATCATGTTGGTAAGTGTTAAGCGACCTGTGTGTGCAAGAAAACGTTTTTGGTTTCTTCTAATGCCGCTGATGGTATGAGGGTTACAGCGATGGCCTCGCCGTGTGGGCGGTGTGTGGGTGTGTGGTGGGAAAAGCAGTTATTCAGTAGCATGATCTCCGTCGGCAAGCACTGCCTTCGCCTTTCTCCCTCGCCTCATGAACACGACGCTGCGACCCTTGAACAACACACGCTCAAGCATCAGATCAGAGGTCAAACGGGCGTACTCAAGGATATCGTAAAGGTGTACTCAAGGGGTTGTACCGTCGTACCCAAGGGTCGAAAAGTCGTACTCAGTGTTCGTTCCTTAATGCTCAGGAATGGTGCTTCCGTGGAACCCAGGCATCGTTCCTTCGTACTTGAGAATGCTACGCTCGTACTCAAGGGTCGTTCCGTCGTTCTTGTGAATAGTACCGTCGTACCTAAGGGACTTTCCGTCGTACTCAAGATTGGTGCTGCTATCGTAACCCAAGGGTCGTTCCGTCGTGTTCGAGAGGTCAAATATCCCATATCTTCATTCAAACCTTGGAGCTTGACATCTCGTTTGACCTTATTCTCTTGAACCACAAACACCACACTTGACGGGAGCCATGTGTCTCACGGCTGGAAGTAACTGGCCAAGGTGTTGGCAAGGATGTACGTTTACCCCCCTCATGACCTCTTACTAAGAAAGAGACCTGGTTTGATCCAGGACCTCTAGAGAGACCTGGTGTTTCCCAGGACCTGTCTAGAGAGACCTGGTGTTACCCAGGACCTGTCTAGAGAGACCTGGTGTTACCCATGACCTCATTCCATAAGCTCCTGCACCCTAAGGCTACGTTACTCTCAGAAGCAGGGACATACTGACCATTGAGCGATGTGTTCCCTGAAGAGACTGTACTCCAAATGATACAGCCTCGTCAAAAGGTGGCTCTTCACTCGCGGCGTAACCTTACGCAGGCGGAGTCCGGCAACGCCAATAATCTTGATAAGATGTGAAGACTCTCTCTCTCTCTCTCTCTCTCTCTCTCTCTCTCTCTCTCTCTCTCTCTCTCTCTCTCTCTCTCTCTCTCTCTCTCTCTCGTGGTATTTTGTGAAAACGCGTTTTGTGTAGCGGTGGGAGATTATCGCCATTGATTGATTGATTGATTGAGAGAGAGAGAGAGAGAGAGAGAGAGAGAGAGAGAGAGAGAGAGAGAGAGAGAGAGAGAGAGAGAGAGAGAGAGAGAGCGGGGTCAGATGAAGGGAGGTAACCACGGCTGTGTTTATTGGCCACGCCGTTTGAGGTCTTCCTCAGCATCACCACAGTTGCAGCAGCCCCGCGTGTGTGTCCCTCGCTGCGCACTCCCTTGACCTTAACCAAGGGGACACCCATCGCTCCCTCCCTCCCTCCATCACTCCCTCCCTCAAGTTTCGCTTGGCATTTCCTACGCGGCTCGCCGGCACGTCTCGCGTGCCCTCTACGTAGATATGACGTGGTTGAGAGAGAGAGGGAGTTGAGCCATGCGTGCTTGCGTCAGTCATCTGGCATCGCGTACTGCATCGGGTGGAGGAACCTGTGGGGGAGATAGCGTGCCGAGTGCTTCAGAAACTACGCTGACGCTGGTTCGTGACGGAGACGTCTCAATCAGAATGTGGGTCAGGCTCAGCTGGATCACAGCCTGTACACTCAGAATGCCTGGCAAACTCAGCTGGATCATGACCAAGAAACTCTGAATGCCATCCAGACTTGGCTGGATTATGACCATGACACTCAGAATGCCCGTCGCAGTCAGCTAGATCATGACCGAGACACTCAGAATGCCCGTCGCAGTCAGCTAGATCATGACCGAGACACTCAGAATGCCCGTCGCAGTCAGCTAGATCATGACCGAGACACTCAGAATGCCAGTCAGACTCGGGCGGTATAAAGAAGAGATAAAATTCCTGGGCACACACTCTGGCCGCCCTTTACGACCTGGCGAATTGGACAGGCGGCGTGTTTACTGGATCCTGGGGCCGCCCCTCCCTTACTGCTGCTGCTGTTGCTGCTACTACTGTTACTGCTGCCGTTGCTACTGCTGTTGTTGCTGCTACTGCTGTTGCTGCTTCTGTTGTTTCTTCTGTTGTACTGTTGAGAATGACACAGTCACGTCTGTCACTGTTGACATTGCTGGCACTGTTACAACTGTTATCAGCTGTAAGTCACCGCTGGTATCTGTGCTGAAGTCGTTGCCAGTGGCACTGCTATTAGCGCAGCAGACACTGCTGGTATGCTTACTAGTGTTGGTGCTGTTTTGACACTGTTATCATCGCTGCAGGCACTGCTGGCATCTTTGCTGGTGTTGGTGGTGTTGGCACAGTTATTACTGCCACAGGCACTGCTGGTATCCGTGTTGATGTTCATGTTGGCGCTGATATTACAGCTTTAAGCTCTGGTAGAATTGTTATGGTCATTGTTGCTGCTAGCAGTGCTGTTGGTGTTAGTGCTGTGTGGCACAGATGCGCACAATACCAGCATTGGTGGCACTGCTGGTATTGCGGCCGTAACTGCTGGTGACACTGTTGTCTGCCTGTAGCACCTATTGCTGGCAGTGTAGGTCTTATTGCTACTGTAGCTGGCACTGCTGGGACTGTTGATGTTGTTGTTGGCTCTGCTGGCACTGGGTTCCGGTCCTGTTGTTGTTGGCACCGCCAATTTTGATATTGGCACTTGCGGTAATGTTGTTGTTGGCACTGCTGGTACATCTGTTGCCGGCACTGCTTGTGTTGATCCTGTTACTGGCTCTGATGGGACTGTTGTCTGCTGGCACTGACGCTGGCGTTGCTAGCACGGCCGGCACTGCTTGTGTTGATCTGTTACTGGCTCTGATGGGACTGTTGTCTGCTGGCACTGACGCTGTCGTTGCTAGCACGGCCGACACTGCTAAAACAGGCACTGGTGCTACTGATATTGACCACAATCGCCACATCGTCACCATATCCTCCACCGCAACACCTCTCCGTGCACCACCTCACCCAAGACACCATGACCACCACTTCACTGGCGCACCGTCGCCATCAGTGTATATAGAAGCATCCCTCATGTACAGGTATGGGGAAGGAGATATTCAGCAAGCTGTCCGCATCCTATTAATGCTTCTCAGGTTTGGTCACCGCGCCTAAAGAAGCACAAAGAACTAGCGGGGGAAGGCCCAAGAGGAAAGGCAACACACACACACACACGCACACAGAACTAGTGTTGAGTGAGCTGAGTTACAAGGAGAGATCGAAAGCCCTAAATTTGCCCTCCATGTAAGAGATACGAGTAAGGAGCGACCTGATCAGAGAGCATTTGAGGTTTAAACCCGCTTGATGACGTCAGCAGTGCACAGTTCTAGGAAAACCCTCACGATTAGGTCAACCAGAGTCCATACCACGAAGCTCAACAAGAAACGTCACATGTCGAGGAGTTGTAAGGGAGTACTTCCCTGGGAGAGTGAACGCAGATAGCAAACGTAAACTTTACGTAGTTGTGTAATTGTCGGGAAAGTTGAAGAGAATGGGGGCCCCCCCTCACGAGTGTCAGACGCCCCTCTCTGTACAGTACGAATAGATGACGTACATCAGTAGCACACTACATCACTGTACTGGTGCATCATTACTACCGCTAGAGCAGAGGTGCATCATCACCAAGATAAGGTCACCAGAAAGACACCATTATTACCGGGGCAACACGATCACCGCACCATTAGAACGCCGTCATCCCCACCGTACCCATCACCACCACCTGATCACTGCCACGCCAGTGACTCCCGCACCACACCAAGGAGGCACCACACCCACCGCCACAACACCGCAGACAGCGCACCACCACCATCATCCCCGTTCACCACCCACACCGTCATTACAGCCACCACCCTCGCTCTGAGCACCAGCACCAGCAGTCACCGCCACATTGCCACTACGCCACTACCATCACACTACCACCACACACCACCACCAGTTCACAACACCCTCTCGCGCACTCACCATCACCAACCACGCGTCCAGAGCACCTTTCTTTGTCTGGGTTGCTCTCTAGAGCTGCGCTACGACCCAGAGGCCGTCCGTGGTTCTCGAGGGTCGTGAAGTCGTGTTAGAGGGTCGTACCGTCGTGCTAGAGGGTCGTACCGTCGTGCTAGAGGGTCGTACCGTCGTGCTAGAGGGTCGTACCGTCGTGCTAGAGGGTCGTGCCGTGTTGCTCGTGTGGGGTTCACGTGGCTTGGACGTTAGTAGGGTTGATGTTGCATGTTCAATGGTCACAGGGAGATCCCAGGATGCATTGTGATTATTTAATGAGGGTTACGAGGGAGAGAGTTTTACACGGGTGTTGATCCGTGTGTGTGTGTGTGTGTGTGTGTGTGTGTGTGTGTGTGTGCGCGCGCCTTGGGTACGATCCAGGGTGTGCTTGTGCTTGTGCTTGCGCTGGGCGGAGGACCCGTTCGTTATGGCGGTCTCCCTGCCCCTCCCCCCAAGTTCGAGGTTCTTTTGACATCTGTAATGTGACCAAAAGTGCCCGGGTGTTGTCCTCAACACAAGCCTGGCTGGTCGTCTCGCAGTCATCGCTGGCAGAGAGAGAGAGAGAGAGAGAGAGAGAGAGAGAGAGAGAGAGAGAGAGAGAGAGAGAGAGAGAGAGAGAGAGAGGCACGTCGTCATACTTGGGCGTCACTGTCAATGTGTTCACTCACCTTTGTTGTCTTGCTCTCCCCCCCCCCCCCCTTCCGTGGTCCCTCCTGCCTGCCTGCCCGCCCCTCGCTCTCACCCCACCCCATCCCACCCAGGCCTCTCTCTCTCTCTCTCTCTCTCTCTCTCTCTCTCTCTCTCTCTCTCTCTCTCTCTCTCTCTCCCCACAGGCCCCCCTACTGCTAACCCCCCTCCCGCCTCCCCAAGCACGCCTCACCTCCTCCCACCCCTCCCCCCCAGCTCCACCCCTACCCTGCAGGCCAGGTCGATGAACTCTCTGTTGCTACCCGAAAGGGGTTTCTGTATTATCTCCTGAGCTTGGAAAGGTCAGTGGGTGAGAGGCATCGGTGGTGGTTGTGAGTGGTATGGTTGTTGGCCGAGGCAGTCCTTCTTGTCGTGGTTCCTGTGTCTCCTGAGCTTCCTCCTTATAGTGCTCTCTCTCTCTCTCTCTCTCTCTCTCTCTCTCTCTCTCTCTCTCTCTCTCTCTCTCTCTCTCTCTCTCTCTCTCTCACCCCCAAGCTGCTAAGAGTGAGGGTGGTGTTGGGCACACCTTGCCTCATGAATTGGACAAGGGCTGACCTCATACGAAGCCAAGAAAGTACCACTAGTATCCCCCCCCCCCCCCCCTCTCTCTCTCTCTCTCTCTCTCTCTCTCTCTCTCTCTCTCTCTCTCTCTCTCCTCCAGGGGCGCGCACTTTTTGATTAGAAGGTGATTAAATCGATGAAGCATCTTCAGTACTCGTAAATCACCAAATTGGGCACGTGGCATGTGTGGCTGCATCAAGAGAGTGTACTCCTGATGAGTGATCATGTGTCCCTTCCTCGCACCTTAGCGTCCGTTGTCACGCTACTGATGGCGTCCGTCGGTGTCTTGCATGTCTCCTCGTATCGTGGGCAAATCCCCTACCCGCCTGTACAAGTTGGGGTCGACCGTGAGGAGCTTGAAATATATCCCTGATTTCATTCGTGTCTTTACCACTCCCTCGGTTTCCCCAGAGTTTTCTGTTATGGTGGCACTGTGGAAGACTGTATCGCGAAACATCACTGTTATGTATCCCAGACGCGGTGTGGAGAGAAGTGTGGTGTCTGTAACGTGGGAGTACAGCTGGTTTAAAGTGAGGGAGTTCATGCAGCAGGGCTCCGCAGCTGACGATGGTGTGTGTGTGTGTGTGTGTGTCTGTTGCCGGCACACCCGGCCGACACACACACACACACACACACACACACACACACACACACACACACACACACACACAGTACAACGTTCATCACATTCCTTGTGATAAGCCCTCGTGTAATGATGGCAGTCTTTGATAAGAAAGTATAGGATGGGTTATTAGCCATTTGCCGCCAGTCTGCGGTCGAACTTGTATACAAACTCTCTAGAGTTCAGAAAGGGAGATATAGCACTCTGTATTAACAGCAGGGGAATATATCACTCTGTATATACCCATATGTATATATGAATGGCCGTTTGCGAGGCCAAGCCTAGCGAAGGCCCTTTAAGCCATCATTGCTAGGCCATCTGGCACCAAACGCTGCCCGCGGCTATCACTAGGTTCGCTGGTCCTCCGCTCGCTTTTTCCCTCTCTTAGTTATATAAAGGAAAGCAGCACGGCATGTTAGAGCAGAGGTCAGACCCGTGCAATGATAAGGTACAAGAACTCCTTTGGTTGCCCGTTTTCCTCCTTCCTTAGGTTGCCCGTTTTCCTCCTTCCTTTGGTTGCCCGTTTTCCTTCTTCCTTGGGTTGCCCGTTTTCCTCCTTCCTTTGGTTGCCCGTTTTCCTCCTTCCTTAGGTTGCCCGTTTTCCTCCTTGCTAACTTTGCCAAAGGTTCCGCCTGTCACTCGCACATCAAAACATCAAAAGAAAAAAAAAAAACCCCACACACACACACACACACACACACACACACACACACACACACACACACACACCTCTACATGTCATCATTTTCAGACACGGTTCCTCCGTAGAATCTTGGTGTAATTAAAGGTGGAAATTTGACCCGATGTTTTCCCACGGCCCATCACTTTAAGTAGCGTTCCTTACGGTGTAGATCTGGAGCACCGTGTAACTAACGTGTGAATGGGCGTTGCCGCTGTAACGTACGTATGGGTGTTTTCGTATCGTAGGGATCCGTTGTGGAGTATGTGTGGATGATTCCGTCTGTTGGATTCCATTATGGCGTATGAATGGGTGTTTCCGTATACTGGAATTTCGTCATGAACGTATGCGTGGGTGTTTCCCTATACCGATATTCTGTTAATATAAAGTATGGAGAGGGTGTTTCCGTAGATCGGAAGTCCTACGTCAACGAAAAGTCCCTCGTTAAAGCTTTACCATACGAAACTATGTAATGTATGTGATGAAATACCTGTTGTAAATTGTAACAACCGTACTGGGGGTTTGAGTAAGACCCTTTGTGACTCCCTGCAATCCCTTTTGCGCTACCGCTCACTTGGATGAGCGTGGGGTGCACAATACACTCGCCGGGGGTTACCTGCACAAATCAGATCTTCCGTGTTGCCGCTCGTCAGGCTATACCGAGCCGGGCCGCTTGACACCACCACATCTCCGGCCGCCGCAACTCGCTGCGTGTCCGTCTTTACAACATGTCGTGTCTCACATCAGTTCGCTCGTTACGAGCACCCGTCATTATTTTTCGGACAGAAAGTATCAATCACACACACACACACACACACACTTACACACATACACACACTTACACACATACACATAAATATTTTGTCAACGCATATGTTTCAAGACGGGTGTTACGAGGACGATTATATATATATATATATATATATATATATATATATATATATATATATATATATATATATATATATATATATATTTTTTTTTTTTATTATACTTTGTCGCTGTCTCCCGCGTTTGCGAGGTAGCGCAAGGAAACAGACGAAAGAAATGGCCCAACCCCCCCCCCCCCCCCCCCCCCCATACACATGTATATACATACGTCCACACACGCAAATATACGTACCTACACAGCTTTCCATAGCTTACCCCAGACGCTTCACATGCCTTGATTCAATCCACTGACAGCACGTCAACCCCGGTATACCACATCGCTCCAATTCACTCTATTCCTTGCCCTCCTTTCACCCTCCTGCATGTTCAGGCCCCGATCACACAAAATCTTTTTCACTCCATCTTTCCACCTCCAATTTGGTCTCCCTCTTCTCCTTGTTCCCTCCACCTCCGACACATATATCCTCTTGGTCAATCTTTCCTCACTCATCCTCTCCATGTGCCCAAACCACTTCAAAACACCCTCTTCTGCTCTCTCAACCACGCTCTTTTTATTTCCACACATCTCTCTTACCCTTACGTTACTCACTCGATCAAACCACCTCACACCACACATTGTCCTCAAACATCTCATTTCCAGCACATCCATCCTCCTGCGCACAACTCTATCCATAGCCCACGCCTCGCAACCATACAACATTGTTGGAACCACTATTCCTTCAAACATACCCATTTTTGCTTTCCGAGATAATGTTCTCGACTTCCACACATTCTTCAAGGCCCCCAGAATTTTCGCCCCCTCCCCCACCCTATGATCCACTTCCGCTTCCATGGTTCCATCCGCTGCCAGATCCACTCCCAGATATCTAAAACACTTCACTTCCTCCAGTTTTTCTCCATTCAAACTCACCTCCCAATTGACTTGACCCTCAACCCTACTGTACCTAATAACCTTGCTCTTATTCACATTTACTCTTAACTTTCTTCTTCCACACACTTTACCAAACTCAGTCCCCAGCTTCTGCAGTTTCTCACATGAATCAGCCACCAGCGCTGTATCATCAGCGAACAACAACTGACTCACTTCCCAAGCTCTCTCATCCCCAACAGACTTCATACTTGCCCCTCTTTCCAAAACTTGCATTTACCTCCCTAACAACCCCATCCATAAACAAATTAAACAACCATGGAGACATCACACACCCCTGCCGCAAACCTACATTCACTGAGAACCAATCACTTTCCTCTCTTCCTACACGTACACATGCCTTACATCCTCGATAAAAACTTTTCACTGCTTCTAACAACTTTCCTCCCACACCATATATTCTTAATACCTTCCACAGAGCATCTCTATCAACTCTATCATAAGCCTTCTCCAGATCCATAAATGCTACATACAAATCCATTTGCTTTTCTAAGTATTTCTCACATACATTCTTCAAAGCAAACACCTGATCCACACATCCTCTACCACTTCTGAAACCGCACTGCTCTTCCCCAATCTGATGCTCTGTACATGCCTTCACCCTCTCAATCAATACCCTCCCATATAATTTACCAGGAATACTCAACAAACTTATACCTCTGTAATTTGAGCACTCACTCTTATCCCCTTTGCCTTTGTACAATGGCACTATGCACGCATTCCGCCAATCCTGAGGCTGACACATTCGCGCACTCTCCCTGCATATGACCCTTCCATCCTCCTCATGTTCTTCGCCCGCCCAGCCAAACCTTTTAACCTCTCGATCCTATTTGCACGACCCCGTTGGATGCAGTGTGGCCCGCCCTGTGACCTGAGGCCATGGCAGGCCACCGTACCCAAGGATCGTACCGTCGTGCATGCTTGAGGAGGTTAAAGGTGCTTGTCAGGTCATTGGTTGGATGAGTGAAAGTAGATAAGCACTTTCTTCCAACGAAGTGAGAGATGTGTGTGTGTGTGTGTGCTGGGATGGTTGTATGTACGCCATCATGGTGTTGACACATGTGGTGTGTAATAGTAGTTGTGGTGGTGTAGGGTCTGCCAGCCAGAGGGAGTAATGGCCCAAGGATTATGTAAGAGAAGCCACACAGACACTTCCGCCGCACTGAACTTTTTTTTTTGTGTGTGTGTGTGTGTTTGTGTCGCCAGCCTCTACTACCACCATCATCACCACAACAACAACAACAACCATAACGAACATTGACGCCAGTTTAGCTGTAGCACGATCACCGACGGTAACATTAACACATTTGGTCTCTCTGGCTTCGGCCATCCCTTACCCCTCTAAGACGACCTAGTATCAGCGTTACCCATCATTACCTCGTGGTCATCCCGTCAGCCGTCACCACCACCATTATATCAGCGTCACCAACACCACCATTATATTCCCGTCATCCCCATCGCGGGCCGGCCAGAGTGCTACTACACTCGCAGCAAGTCGGAGGCCCTACTGCCGGGGTGAGAGCCGTCTGCAGAAGGGGTCAGCCTGGCCTGGTGTGCGAGCATTTCCTCTAGTGGTTTCCCCCCCTCCAGGCAGTGGTCAGCTTCGGGATGAGGAGGAGGAGGAGTAGGAGGAAAGCTCGACGGACGTGTTTGTGGCCGGCTGTGGTAGTGAGATGTGGCTGGCCAGCCGCGGGGACCGAGAGATGGACGGTACAGCGGACTCCGCCCTTGTAGCCAGGCTATAGTCTTTCTCAACGGCGCTTTTCGTTAAAGGAACCATCTCGTTGCCGACCCCAGTAACGTCTTGCGCGCACTGTGGTACAAACCTTTGATCCTGGTAGAGTGACCATTGAGCATGACGATACAACCCTTAACCATTGATCATGATGGTACAACAACCAGAGACTCACGAGTCACGTGATACAGTCAGCAGGTGTCGTGTTCCACTAGGGGGGTGTTCTGCCCCGCTGGTGGTGGCCAGATTCCTGCAGTAACTTGTTCCGTAGCTGTAGGTTTCCTTTTCACTCACCATATATATATATATATATATATATATATATATATATATATATATATATATATATATATATATATATAAGGGGGTTGATACTTCCGGCTTGAGTGGTACGACTTTGTTGTCATGAATAGTGGTAGTCTAGTACGGTGCCCGGGCAGTTGATGTGTGAGGGTACGGTGTGTCCAGGCAGATGGTGTACCGTGCCTTTATGGTAGTGCCACGTACTTTTAGTGGTCGTGACGGCGCGAGCTTCCGTCACCAGTACAAACGTCAACAGATGACCGAGGAAGGAAGGAAGGAAGGAGAGGAGAAAATCTTGGGTTGTGATAATCCTCACACATGGCTGTACCTCACCTCCTGCAGGAGCGTCCAGGCAATCAAGCCGAGTCTCTCTCAGCTCCCCCCCATCATTTGTACCCTACACCCGGTAAGCTCAGGGTATTATCCGTAACTTAATACTTCAAGGAATTACGGTGCGAGATTATGGTTCCGTCCAGGATGGTTGGTTAGGGGTGGCCACCTCCCACACACACAAACACATGGGAGGGAGGGAGTAAGTGCCTCAAGGCTTCTGAGCTGATGACCCTTACTGTCCAGTGTTACCTCGTCTGTTATGAAGGACTTGATTGGAGGCTTCATATCCTTGTACCTGGCCCCTAGGAATTGCTATTGTTAAGAACGATAACAGATGTGTGCATGATTCAGTCTGACTCGAAACCTTAAACACACATGATACTGAAATGACTCTTGATTTAGTTGTTTATAAAGTATTTATAGAGCCTCTCTCACACCGTTCTCTGTGTGGTGTATTTACAGCCACCAACTTTTTACCAACCAGTCGACACCTGATCTTGTTAAAAAGACGGAAACGAAACTTTAAAGTAATGGCAACTGGTATTTAAGGAGTCTCCTTACTTTACCTTTTTCTCAGTCGTTGGTGGCACGTCTTTATCACCCACAGCTCGGTCTGGGACCAGACTCTCCTGCTGTGTTCATGATCAGTCATGCTGTCTCATGCTGCAGTTCGCAGACCCGCGTACCCACAGCAGCCTAGCAGCAGCGGGTACACATTATAGGTATTTATCTAACGAGCTCTTGAACTTCTCACCCGTTCGATCCTCAGCTTTTTAGAGGTGTTCAGGTTGCTCTGGTGAGCAGTTTCGGTTCGGGCATGTCCAGTTTCTTTTTTTATTTTCACCTCTGCGTTTGTATTGGTGTTATTTTCTTGAGTTTTACATTTCGGTCTCCTCCCTAACGGATCTACAAGCGAGGGTAGGCCGGGGGTACGTGCTCTTCAGGAATGTCTTGAAGAAGAAGATGAAGCAGCCTCTCTTGCTGTGTGGCAAGGGGCACTAACCTGTTGTGGCTAGGGACGCACTTCTTTTTTTAGGGACTTCCCTGTTTTTGTCAGGGGGCGCTACCCCGTTGTGGCCAGGGACACTACCATCTCGTTGCCATGGACACCAACCTGTTGTGTCCAGGCACACTACCCTATTGTGGTCATGGACACTGCCCTCTTTTAGTGGTCATGGGCACTGCCCTCTTTTAGTGGTCATGGACACTGCCCTCTTTTAGTGGTCATGGACACTGCCCTCTTTTAGTGGTCATGGACACTGCCCTCTTTTAGTGGTCATGGACACTGCCCTCTTTTAGTGGTCATGGACGCTGCCCTCTTTTGCCCAGGGACACCATCCTAGTGTGTCCAGGTGCACGGAGCAACTAGGGCGAGACTGGCCGCTGGGGGAAGAGCAAGTGTCGTTCCCGTGAACGACTCTCCCATGACGGCTTCGAATTACTACTTCGTAGACCATCGCATCTGTGTACCAGGAAGCCTTGAACACAGAGACATTCCGGGAATGAGACGTGAGCCAGTGAACCGTGAATCCTTGAACCGGTGTATATTAAACTCCGACAAATGAAGTCAGACATTCAGGATCTCGATGAATGGGTTCGCGTCAGAGGCGCGCGCGCGCTCCTCCTCCCACTGCAAGTATACTGCCAGTTAGCGAGGGAGCGGGGGTTGGGTTTGTATCGCTAAGACTGCTCTTTTCCTTTGTACCTAATTACCTCTGCAGCCGACGGGGCACGGACGGATTCTTGTAATTCCCCCAGTCGAAGCCCTGGATGTTCATTTACATACACAAATACAAAGGAATACAAACAGACCATTGGCGTCCTTTCGAGGGTGTTTGTGATGGTGGGAGAGATAACAGTAATTAGTGTGGAAGGAGTTTAAAGACGAATATTATGCCTCGAGGAGAAATGTACCTATTAACTTCACCCGTTAACTACGGAAGTGCAGGTAATGTCAGTTGTAGACATGGAAGTATGTGTCATGTCGGGTTTTAGACGTATTTGTGGTGCTGACGTAAAGCAGTGTTATCGGTAAATCATTCCATTTGTTAACACTCCTCTTGAAGGGAAAGTTCTCTTCACTTCGATGGAAAACGTTTTCGTATAGGATTGTAGTCAATATTATGAGTTATATGAAACATAGATAGCTTCTTGGCGCAGATCCAGACTCTCAGAGCCTTTGATGATGTTTAATACCTGCGTCAGATCGCCTCTTATCCTTTCTAAATGGAATGTACTTGGGTTAGGTAGACGGCTCTCATAAGCGTTTTGTTTTTGAGTTCGGGGGTCATCATGGTAGTTTGTCTTTTCTTCTTCTTCTTCTTCTTCTTCTTCTTCTTCTTCTTCTTCATGGTAGTTCGATGCCTTGCTTTAGTGTTTGTCTTTTTTTTTTCTTCTAGTTGGCTGACGAAGACTGAACACACATTCAAGGTGTGGACTCGCTAAAGAGAATCATTTTCTTAGACTTGATTCGAATTTCCTTCCTGTGAAGCCTGGAATTCTGTTCACCTTTTTCATTTCACTGGTTCTGCACACTGTTGACACCTCCCACACATCATGTGATCAACAGCATCGGGGTGGAACATCGCTGATCTATTATCGTGTGGGCCGCGTGCCCAGCTTGGTGGCGAACAGGAATGGCTCTGTGCGTCGCCAGGGAGTCACACTTTGTAAGCCTGCGACCTAACCCTTTGGTTATGTAGCTGGAAGAGCGTAAGCCATGTAGTCATTCAACTTAACACATTCGTTCCCTCAGCATCGCAAGAATCGATCTCCATGAACCCCGTAATTCTAGTGTAGCTTTTATCCGTAGTTATACCACATAATACAGAAGGTTTTAACCTGAGACTTAAACGTGGCGCACAACTTGAGAGAAAATTTCATTTCTGGGGTCCACGTGACTTCGTATTAGATGTTTTGTGAATATTATTTCCAGACTTCATTTCCAGTCGTTCCTCTTTCATTCCACACGACTCCCTAACACAAGGTGACACGACTGATCCATGGGACATCATTTCTCGTGTTGTATGTTAGCTAATTCTGCTGGAAAGTAGAAGTTTGTTTTTCCCTAGACAAAGCCTTGAATAGCATGTAGGAACAGCCTATATATCTTGCCCTGGTTTGATGCGGTAAGTAATCCAAAGTGATTTATCTCAAATTATACGTGTATTGAAAAACCAACATGTTTCAAGGTATTACCATTCTTTACCAATACTTTCGGCCGAAGTTTGATGAAGGATGTGATTACCCTTGGTGGAATTCTCATTATAGTATTTTCTCCAAAGTAATGCCCACAGGGGCTTAGTTTGGCATTCGCTCAGTTTTTATCATGGGAGTTGAGAAACTTCACTCTCACTACTGTCTTAGTTTTTAACGTGTGTGTGTGTGTGTGTGTGTGTGTGTGTGTGTGTGTGTGTGTGTGTGTGAAGAGTCAGTGTTTGGTATTATAATAGGGCGCCCTACCACAGAGACTACGAAACGCTGCTCATGGACCTAGCGAGGCAGGATTCATCTCTGTTGCTACGTTCTTAATGACGTTTTCCTCCTAGCCTTTGGTCGCGTTGCACATGTAATACTCCACACAGACCGGTACACTGCACCTTTCCTATCTTCCCCAGATGCTGTTCTCCCTTGTAGCTCTTTGCCTGATCATCAGCTACGGAAAGTAGATTATGTTAGATAATCCAAATATGCATGATTTTGCATGCTAATTTCTTGACACCTGTACCTTCCACTTTGTTCTGCCTGGCTTTAGTGATGGAGGCTCTGTGCCATGTGTCCTGGCTGGCGACGGTGTTGGAGGCACTAGCCATGTGTCCTGGCTGGCGACAGTGTTGGAGGCACTAGCCATGTGTCCTGGCTGGCGACAGTGTTGGAGGCACCAGTCATGTGTCCTGGTTGGCGACGGTGTTGGAGGCACCAGCCATGTGTCTTGTCTAGGAGCAGTGGCGGAGGGAGCGGGAGTGAGTGAGTGAGAGGGGGAGGGCTGCGCCTCATTACCGCAACATTAGCATGCAAGACGAGGGTAAAATTCCTTTATCCCGGGAAGCAGAGCAGCTCGCCGTTGGGTAATTTTCCGGGTTATTTATAGAGCTGAGTGTTGGAGCAGATAGTTCCCTGGGAGGCTACGGCCGTGTTGCTCTGTGCTGCCCTGGCCAACCGCAGCGCGTGTTGCTCTGTGCTACCCCTTAACCCTGGCCTGGTCCCCCTTGTGGGCCACGTCCCCGAGTTGCTGTGTGCTTCCCTTGCCTGCCAGGGTACCGAGAGGGCCACGTCCCCGTGTTGCTGTGTGCCGCCCCTGCCTGCCACATCACGGCCGCTCGTGTTGCTGTATGTTGTCCCCGCTTGCCGGGGTCCCAGGAGGGCAGTGACCCCCATGTTGCAGTTTGTTGCCCCTGCTTGCCATGGGCCCGGGAGGGCCACGTCCCCGTGCTGCTGTGTGCTGCCCCCTGCCTGAGTGGACCACCCTTGCTCCACATGCTTAGGATCTGCCCTCATAAACTAAGCGCTGGTTCGTAACAAACCCATTTCCTGACCCCTGGCTATTCTCAAATTGCTTGTATGAAGCAAGAGGTAAAGTAGATTTGTGTCAAGATGACACGAAAACCCTCATTACACAGCCTGACCTACAAACCCATACTCGCTCACACTCGGTCATTTCCAGATCACTCCTCAGATAAAGGATACACTCAGCAACACACACACACACACACACACACACACACACACACACACACACACACACACACACACACACACACACACACACACAAACATATATAGATAGATAGTTGACATGAAAAATTGCATCTTGCAGGCGCACATAAACTACCTCTGTATTTTTATGGTAAGGTGATATGAAGGAAAACACCTTATATATACATTTGTTTGTGTGTGTGTGTGTGTGTGTGTGTGTGTGTGTTACTGGACTCCGCCTACGTGAGGTTACTTCGCGTGTGAAAGGCCACCTTTAGCAAGGCTTTACCATTGGGAGTAGAACTTCTCGCTACAAAAGAGTTTACATTTTCTTGCGACTGCAAGTAGCGTAAACCATGGGCTGCAGGAGCTTTTGGAAGTGGGCCCTGTGGGCTCTGAGGAATCTTTGCACGCTGTCTCATTCTGCAGTTTCGTCTGCCATGAAAGGTCTGTAAGTCCATAGCAAAATTCTTTTCGTGGGAGTACGGGTGTCTTGAAGAGCGACGTCATTAGTGTCTTTCCCTGTTGTCTTGAAGATCTGCACATTCCACCCCTGCTCTTTTTCGGAAGAGGCAATGATTGCCATGTTGTGTCCGCTGAAGGTTAAGGTCTCCAGAGATTATTACTTCGTAGTCTCTCACGCTGTTGTTCGTGATATGATGGTGTCTGGGTCCGTCCAGTATTCTGCACTGTTTTTTAACCTTATTACTCCCCATAGAGGAGGAGGAGGAGGAGGAAGTGCAAAATTTTTTCCCCAACTGAAAAGCGTATTCTTGCCATTGGCCCAGCGGAAGACTTTGCTAATGTCGTTTTGTATTTCCTCAATGTCTTGTACGTTGATGAGATTTGCGTACTTATTCTAGTATCAGGTGCAAAGGATGACATACAACTGTGACTGATTTTACGAGCTGTTAGGTTAAAAAAAAAAAAAAGTTGTCTGTCCATCTTCCAGTTTTACCGGTTATTCCCGCCGTACGCATTGTCTCTTCTGTGATATCATGGTCTCATCAGAGGCTTTTCAGAGCAATTTTATATCACATCAGCGTCTTGTTTCTGTTCTCCAGCGCCTCTCATGACTTTACCACAGTGGTCTAGCAAATGGCATAGTCCCGTAGTATATGAATGACTTGATTCCATGTAGATGGTCGATGTGCACACCAGAACTCTTGATGAGTTGTTGTTGATGATGTACGACGCCAGTGCTAGTGGTTGGTCGTCGTGTTATTTTTGGAGATCGCTTTACTTACTCGTATCTTGAGTGAGGGGATAATGATCATGCGAGTCAGTTTCAAACTCTCGGGGGATGATGTTCTGAGGATACTCAGCGTTCATGCACGTGGTGATATGTCCACTTCTTTATAAGAGTTCCAGGAGTCGGGTCCTGAGTGCGTGGGTATGTTCTCAGTGGCCCCTCTCGAAGTCCTGTGGCAAGACGGTGAGATCTTGCGGTGTATAACGTGGGGAGATGACTGTCGAGGAAGTACCTGGTATCTTTCGAGTTTGTGCCGTCTACTGCTGTGAGTCGCACAGTGGAACTGATGGTCCTCGATTTGCGTTTTCATATATGAAGAAGAATACTCTTCTCTATGGCACTTCAAATCCAGCTGACGTACCGTCTTCCTTTCATTTGTGTTCAAGACCCAAGACTTACCATCCTAACAGTACCACCGTTGGGACTCCTGTACCTTCAGACATACCCAGCTTTGCCCCAACTGACACTGACAGTCACATGGTCAAGACCTTAGCCCCGTCTTCCACCGTATAACTTATTTAAGACACGTCCATTTCCATGGATCTAAAGCACTAATTCCTCTAGGTCATCCTCATTTAGATCTGCGCTCAAGCTGTCCTTTGTCGTAGCTTTAGTGCATCTCATTACATTACCAATGTTCACTTTGACCCCTCACCTTTCTCCTACACACTCCCTAGAGTCTTCCACCAGAACCGTGCGTTTGTGTCACCTCCCGTGACCCCACTACCCCCAGCATACCTTACACCCGCCCCCTCGCATTTACCGCATTTCCTACCCTCACCTGCACTCACCAGGAGCAGATCAAACGGCCATGGTGACATTAATGCATTCTCTAGTCCATGAGACGCTTCATATCTTTTTCACTTCTTTGCCCTTACTCCTACGTTCACATCCCAGCCTCTGCACGCTGCCAGACACTTCACTTGCACATTGAGACATTGTTCCCACCTCCATACTTTCATTTACTCTCTCCCTGTCCCATGATTCACACATCTCATGGCATCCCTGCACACTGGGCCACTTTTCCAACCACACTTCATTGCGAAGTTTCTTTCACACGTAATGACATTTCTCCTCTTCCAAAAATATGCCATCAAGTTTCGCTCTCGTCTCCACAAAGAATAGATCAGACGCTCCACCTGCTGCCCGTCTCAGCACGTTCACATCCAGCAACTTTCCTTTTCACGCCCGTCAAGTTGCGCATAATCCAATAAAGCCCGTCGACCCGCAGCGCCCACTCACCCACATGGACACACCTTTTGAACCACGTATATTCCCGGTCACCTCTGCTCTTTCGGCACACAACCCGACGGGCATTTCCTCAATTTCATTTGCACTGGAAACGAAACAACGCCCTTACCAGTTATTACTACACCCTTCATCACGACATCACTGTCCCTCTCTCCAGAAGATGGTGTGCTGGGTACTGCGAACCTTCAAAACGAGAGAAGAAAAAATAATAAAAAGAAAACTGATAATCGGTGATATCATCTTTTAAAGCACATCGTTTTATAAAGCACTTGTACTCTCCAGATTAGATTACTATTTTGTGTTGACATATCTTAAGGCGGGAGATACTGCAGAAGTCTTAGAGTGTGCCACGATGGTTCCCGGCCCTCGCTGACCGTCAGACAGTGAGGGATCTGAGAGATCAGACACTCTTCTCCGTCTGGGGCGCAGATAGGAGAGGTATATCTGTATATACACTCGTGAAATATCGGAGCGTCTGTCTGGTTCCTTGTTTATATACTTGTGTGTGTGTGTCTTTGTGTGATGCAAGAGGGATGTGGAATTCTATACCCTTGGGGCTCCATCTCTTAAATGTATATGTGTGTGTGTGTGTGTGTGTGTGTGTGTGTGTGTGTGTGTGTGTGTGTGATTCATGTGGGAATACCTGAGTATGGGTATGTATGTATTTCTGCCCGTGTTTCTGTGCATACTTGAGTGTGTTTCGCATGCACATGCTCGTTTGCGTATGTCTGTTGTGTGCGCATGTGCTCGCGTTTATTGATTGGATCGTTCGTGCACGTGTCTCTCCACGAAGGAGGAGGAGAAGGAGGAACCTAACCTACTAGGGAAGGTAAAGGTTGTTTCTAATCCACCCCACGGGAGAACACGGGAGGGTCCGAAGCCTCAGCGGTGTCGCGCGGTGACAAATGACCAAAAACCTCGGGCGTAGCTTTCTCTCGCTCCCTCTCACACAACAGCCCACATGCCACTCTTACAATACGCACGGTATTAGACACTGACGAAACCTTCAAAGATTTCCACACCCCTTTTTCAACAAAGTTGGTTTTGAAATGTTGCATCAAGGACACATGGTGTACACATCCAGTGGCTACCGCCATCTGTGAAGTGACCGATGCTCCTGTGTGCTATACTGATTTTTTTTTTTCATGTTCATTTTGGGTGATGTTGGTGTTACTAAGTATCATTTCTTTCTTTCTAGGTAAGTTTTGATGTGGTTCTGGTGGTGTCCGCATGTGGGCGGTTGTATATCCGGGCGTAAGGTAAGTTCATACAAGATTACGTGTCGATCGGCAATGTCAAAATAAGCTTTAAGAGGGAAGATGATGTCGTTGTCCCGTATATGGTCAGTTGATAGGATCGTGACGAGAGGCGCTCGACTGTGCGAACCACTCCCTCTGTTAACCTCCTCCCTCAGGGCGTCGTGTACGGTGACACACTCGTTGCATTCTGTCAGATGGCATGTGTGTTGCACTACTGTGTTGGACTGTTCCCTGTGTTGCCTTCGTGAGGGTGTCATATGCGGTGACATACACACACATACTGCACTCAGCGAGATGGTAATATGTGTGTTGCTCGACTGCCTAGCCTTCCCAAGGGCGTCATGTAGGGTGACGCACATATTGCATTTTTTTGAAGTGGTATGAGTGTTTACACTGCTGTGTGAACTGTTCCCCGTGTTACCTTCCTTAGGCTGTCATGTGCAGTGACACACGTTACTGAGAGATTGTGTGTGTGTGTTCCTCTCCTGTAGTGCCATGCAAGGCTTGGCGAAAGGCTTGTTGTGTCCGGCCGGCCCGGCCCGGCCGTCACCTCACCACCTAGCGCGCCTCTTAGCACACAATGGGTTCTCGGTTGGCAGGTTACCAAAAATCTGGTCAGTAATATATAGTAGGTCGATGGCGGAGGCCGATAAGAGTGCGCCCGGCCCAGCTCTCTCTCTCTCTCTCTCTCTCTCTCTCTCTCTCTCTCTCTCTCTCTCTCTCTCTCTCTCTCTCTCTCTCTCTCTCTCTCTCTCTCTCTCTCTCTCTCTCTCTCTTTTGCTTGACGGTCGCTTCTCATTGTCTCGCCCTTTCTGTTATGGCACAGACGTTGGCGTTCGCATGTCACTCCTCTTTACCCCTTCGATGCCATCAACCTTCCTCGTATGCACACGGCGTTTGGTGTGTGCCGTATCCCAGTACGGGTGAATGCGGAGTAAAGTCTTCGTTGATGTGGTCGATTTGTTTGAGGGAAAGAAGTATTGGGGGGGAGGTCATGGTGGTGGGTTACGACCTACTCATGGCTTTGAGGTAGGGGGGCGCGTGGGTTTGGTAAGTGGCGCAGCTTCGGGTACTGCCCCGAATAAACAGGTGAGGTAACCTACCTTCCCCTCGTTTTCTTCGGCTTACCCGCACCCTCATGAGCAGGAAGGGTGTTCGGCTACCCTTAACCCCTGGTAAAAGGCGGACGGCACTACTAGCTTCACCCAGGTTAGTGACGGACGTCACGACCACCCTCAACCAGGTTTGTGGCGGACGTCACGACCATCCTCACCCAGGTTAGCTCATGGCGGAACCTCTACTTTCTCCAAGGTTGGCGGTGGGCGTCGCCTCCCGCCCAGGTTTGTGTTTCTTGGCCTCCGCCTCACTGGGAGCGGGCGGCGCCTCCTCCCACCACAGTCAGGGGGCATTGGGTGGAGAGCGGCTCATTATAGTTCATTTATCTGGCGAGCTAGATGTCATGGAGGCTGTCGTGCCGCCTCAAAGATATATATATATATATATATATATGCTGTTTACACTGTAGCTGAACTTCCCCAACTGGTCCCACTGCATCATGCGCCACTCATATCTGCTGAACCAGTGCACGACGGGAGGACCGTGAAGCACGACAGCACGACCCTTGAGTATCATGGCCTGGCCTTCGACCTCTGACCCATCAAGTCAAACGCCAGGCTACGCACAAGGGGGTGTCGATTAAGTATGTTGGTGCGCATGTACTGATTTGAATGAATATCACCTGGATCTTAGCACTTGCTGGCGTGCGGTTCCTTAAGAAAGTCTCCCTGAAATCTGCTTCTGTAAACTTCTCAACGCGAGCTTTTCTCTTTTGAAAAATATCAGCGATCATTTTCCGACGGTTTTACAGGGTGCGGCGGAGACCCGTTACATCCTTTGGCTTTTCTGTTGGCGTTAGCCGTTGCGCTAACGACCGTCGTACGTGTCGTAGATGCATGTGCTCGTCACGCGGTGTCGAAGTCCCATTCGATTTAGAATCTCAGTCGTACCAGCTTGTCGATTACTGGATACGGGTACCCGGACACCACCTAAATACCCCTAAATTTTTAGAGGTATTTAGAGTCTAAAAGAAGAGGTAGAAGTTGTCTTAAAGAGAGAGAGAGAGAGAGAGAGAGAGAGAGAGAGAGAGAGAGAGAGAGAGAGAGAGAGAGAGAGAGATTGGAAGTTGTTTGGGGGGGATGGAGTTGCAGGTGTTGAGAGGTGAGGGAAGACCCTGCCCACTGTGGACGCTATTGACGGGGTTATGCTGCTTGATGTCTTGGCTTTGTATCGCGAAGGCCCGTCAAGGCAGGTGATGGCCGCCGCTGCGACCTGCAGGATATACACCCCCCAACGAAATTACACCTGAGAGGGACCAAGTGGCGCGAGAGGTTGGTTGCCGTCCTCGCTTCCCGGTAACGCCCTTCAGGGCACGACGGTACGACCCTTTATGTGTGTGTATTGATGACTTGGCGTTTAAGGAAGGTCAGATCAGAGGTCGTCGCCGTAACTTTTTTCGAGGTAGTCAGTCGCAACAGAGCTCTTAGTCGGATCGAGTTGTTGCCGAGAGAGGCATACGCGCACGCGCGCGCGCGCGCGTGTGTGTATGTGTGTGTGTGTGTGTGTGTGTGTGTGTGTGTGTGTGTGTGTACACCTTCAAGTTGGAGCAAGTGGAAACGAGAACGGGAGATCCCTCACCTCTTACAGCCTTTGGCAACAACTACCTTGCGACGAACAGTCGGTCTTGTTTATTCCTTTTTTTTTAAAGGAGCATTATTTCTCCTCTCAAAATAAGTTGATAATTTCATCGTTCTAAGAATAACCGAGGCACAGCACGGTATTAAGCTGGAAATAATGGCATTCTCCGTCAGACCATATATGAGGGTCCTCCGCCCTCCTTAATAATCAGCTTTGCGCTGAAAAATTTCTCTTGTGTACCGAGCAGTACGGCCAGCAGAATGATACTGCAGAGAATAGTAGTAGAAAATATTCATATATATATATATATATATATATATATATATATATATATATATATATATATATATATATATAAAGGTGTTGCTGGGCTCCGCCTACGCGAGGTCACACCACAAGTGTCAAGTCACCTTTGGCGAGGCTGTATCATCGGGAGTATATACAGTGTCGTCCAAAGAACTTTTCACTCCAAAGGAGTCTGCATTGCCATGCTGTTGGAAGTAGCGCTGCCTTTAGAAGGTTCCTGGGTAATACTAGGACTCTCGTACGTAATAATTGTTCTTGAGGTAATTATGAATGATGGATAAAATGTATGGTGTTTAGTATGCATCCGGCGCTGCCTGCCCCACGCGTTCCAGTCTTTGTAGGGATTCGTTTCATAGTGAGGCCTTTCGCCCGTGTCATAGGTCTTCTGTAAGGGTGAACGTCACATGAACTCCCGATAGGAAGCTGTGTGTGTGTTCCATCGGTGAGGCAGTAGGAGGATCGGTGATGGGAACTCTGTCGGGTCCTCGCGAAGTCTTCGGGGGTCGTTCTTCGTCCCTATAACCCCGGGTTGGCTGGCTGGCTGGGTCTTCCTGGGTGAGGTTGTGGGGGTAGGTACACATGCCTCACCTGCTGGGCTGGCTGCCAGGTGCCGGCCACTGGGCTCTCTCTATATATATGTCCGTCCGTTTCCCCCCCTGTTGTGAGTCACGAGTGAAAATCCTTTCGTCAAGTCACTCCAAGAACCCCGCCGTTGCCAGCTCCGTTTGGCCTTCACCCGTGTTTATTGACATTCCTGCTCAGCTGTTTGATCACAGCCCCGCTACTCCACAGACGCCCTTTATCAATCCTGCTTTCGACAGTGAGCGGAGGTTTACATGTGATGGTTCCCTCCCGTCATGTAGGTGTCTTACGACGGCGGCGAGTCTTCTTCCTTCAGGAGAACACTTGAGGGAGCGGGGATTGTTGTAACACTGGCTTGGGTCCCCGTGGCCTTGGTGATCATCTGAGACTTGACTTGAGGGCGGCTCAAGGTTTGTTGGGTTGGCCACTCACTCTGTTTCCCAGTGGCAGCGTCTGAATTAGACCATATTTTCCGACGTATTTCCCAGGTCTAGACTCTACCCCTAATCACAAACACACACACACACACACACACACACATGTTCAAGTGATGGGGGCAACACGAGTGTAAGACTCCCTCCCCCGTATAGTGCAAATTGGTGATTACAACACATTGATTGCTGACTACGCCAGACGTCCACAACAGTTTGTTGGGGGATTCGTTAGGTAGGTCGATTCTACACATAACGTAACCATCAACACGAGGGAAACGTTATCGTAATGATTACACGTAACGTAACCATCAACACGAGGGAAACGTTATCGTCATGATTTCCCACCTGGAGGCTGTTAGAAGGAAGAGTGTCCTTTAGTCATGGCGTGGAACGGTGTGTGGTCAGTGTGACGTATATGTGTCCGGATGGAAGGCACTTAACTTAGGGAAGGGCTAGCCACCTGATCGTCGCCCTCCCACTGCTCATAACCATCGCTCCTGCTGACGAACCTCTCCTTCTTCATACCGTCGACCACACCATGGGATTACCCGGAGCCTCAACATACAAGGAGCACTTTACGAGTGTCTTGGGATTTCACTGGTGTGTAGCGTCGTTGTGCATGTAACGTTGGGACAGTTTCCCACTATCGCTCCTGGTCTTTCACATTGACGTCATGCACCCGCGTCGTGTGGGATTCGAGCGTCTGTTGCAGGCACCCCTGCATATGCCCGAGATCTGTCTCTCCTCATCAGGCGGTGTCCAAGGCCAGACCTCCCACCACCCCGCCGATCATTTGACCACTGTATGATTGCCGACTGTCGTGTAAACAGAGTGAGACTGGATGAAAGAAACATGGCTATACATACCCGTCGATCCTCCCCATTGATCAGCTTCCTCACCAGAATCAATTTACAGTCCCCCCATTTGTCGTCCCTCCTGACCACAATAGTGGGACACCTCCCTCCGCCACGATTATATATTATCCTGTCAGTCACGTTGTTGTTATGAGAGGGGTAACGGATGGGGCCTGGTTTTAGCGCGGCCTAATACGTCCAGAACATTCCTGTTTATACACGAGTCACAGTCGTCGGCAACACGTATTCAAAAGGAGCCGAATTCTCCGGGTCCGCGAGGGTGTTCCTCATATGACTTCAACACAGGTTCTTGTTCTCTCGTGTTCGGGGCTGTGTCTGTCTCTTGTCCTCATGATTCTCAGCGAGGGCTGGCTGGCTGGCTGGCTGGCTGGCTCATCATCATGAGTCTGACTTCTGTCATTCTGAATGTACATGACTCGCGTAGCTCCTCAGAGGGATTTCTGGAGCGTCGAGGCTGCTGCGCTACGATCGGAAGCAGGGGAAAGATCGTCGACTTTCCCCCCTTGGCGGGAGAAATACCTCGAGGAGACTGTGTACTCCCCTTTCTTCAGGAGACGATGGTGCTGTCTCGCCGAAGGTGACTTCTCACTCGCGCTGTAACCAAAGGCGGGCGGAAGCCAGTAACGCCTTTGAATGATAGGATTTGTACTTATATGCCCGGCCTAGTATACCGGTGCTTGATAGGCGGTGACTCACATGTATATACCGTTGTGACGAGGCAGTAAGTCAATAACACGATTTTGCCTATCTTAAAGCCATAGAGAGACGGGGAACACGCTTAAAAAGTGCAGTTCCTCTTGTGGAAATCAGATACAGGACGACTAAAGGAATTGCATATCGTTGGTCTGGATTACATGTATCACCAACATGTTTAGATCCTAAATCTTCAACCCAGAAAAATTAAGCAACGAATGATGGAAGGAGCGTCTTCATAACTGCCATTGATAATTTTCCTCGCACAGAGAGAACGTGTGATATCAAGTCTCATCTCAGAGGTAGAGGGGGACAAACGGCATTGTCCTTAAGGCTGGAAGCAGCATAAGCTGCCTTATGTTGACAACGTCTCTTAAGAGCAGTCAAGGTGAGGGTCTTCCGCGGCCGGAGCTGTCGAAGAGTTTATCTTTTGCTCTGTGTGAACCTATTCGAGGTGCGGTGACCTTGTCACAGCATCAGGAACTGTGACCCCTCGTAGTGCGGAGTGTGTCCGTGACACAGGGAGGAAGCAGTGTGACCCCTCGTAGTAGTATTGTCACAACCTAACACACAGCAATGTAGCCTTCGCCGTCAGTCGCGTTACCCACTGCCTGTAGCCGTTCTGGACATGAGCTCCGGGTGCTGTCACTCTGCGCTGATTATATTTACTCCGGTCCGAGCATATGAGGCCTTTTAACTCCAGCCGTGACGTGAGACTGTACTGAGTCCCGCGACCTTTCGTAAGGTAACGACGCTTAAGCTGGGTAACATGACTTTCCAGGAGCTTAGATTTCCAGACATCATGCAGTAGTGTCTGGCGGCGCCCTCTTGCAGGCGGCAGCAGCGTCCACCCTTCGGTAGCGTCCCATATCATCTGCTGGCATTAGTTGCGTCCCTTGAGAGAACAATGCGCGGCGGCGACAACCCCACCAGGAAACAGTGGTACGTGACGTCCACCTGGAGGGCCTTGCATCCTGCAGAAGCCAGGTGTTGAACCAGGCATCCCTTGTCAGCAGCAAGTGCAACCCAACATCCTCGAGCTCTCCCCCCAGCAACATCCCGCACCATTAGCATACAGCAAAACTGTGCGCCCTTCAGCAGTACCGTCCATCCTGCGTCAGCCAGTCATATCCTGCTTCCCTCCCTCCCCTCTCCCAACCCACCACAGTCATTTAGCAACACTGCGCGCCCTCCAAAAAACCTGTTCCCATCAGCAGTTACCAACACCCCCGCGCCCGTCAGGGGCCAGCAGCTCCCTCTCTGGGAACTCCAACAGCCAGCGAAGTCTTGCATCCTTCAGCAGCCACCAGTGGCTCTAGGTCGCTCCACAGCCAGCAGCCGCCGGCAGGCTCAGGTTGCCAGCAATACACCGCATCCTCCAGCGGCCAGGATTACCTCTAACACACCAGCAACACTGTCACTACAGCTGGAGCGAGCGTCACCATCCCCGGCCCTATTACCCAAAGTTCGATTGTCCCATCATTTGGCGTGCTTGTCAGGGCTAAGCGTCCATTACCCTACCATGACAAGATATGGAGGATTACGAGCGAGATTGAGCCTACATCACAAACCCAAATTACGGTGGGATTGAATGAGGCATTAGTGGGAGCTTGGTTCCTAATGACGGAGCTGCGGGATAAGGCTCCCTCGCGTCCTAGTGCAACACACAGACTCAACCCCCTGGCCACCACCCCAGTAATAAGGAGCTATAGGCTAAGGCTCCCTTGTCTCAGAACAGCCCACAAACCTACCTACAGGCCACCACCTCAGTAACGAGAAGCAGCAGGCTAAAGGTCCTTCGTCTCCTATGATGATAAGTGCCAAGCGCACTTTCGTATAATTGCACGAAAGTGCACTTGGGACTTATCATGTTTCAATTTTCCTCTTGGTTATCAGTAAATGCTATATCACGCGCATTATTTTGACCTATTACACACACACACACACACACACACACACACACACACACACACACACACACACATGTATATATATATATATAATATATAATATATATATATATATATATATATATATATATATATATATATATATATATATATATATATATATATATATATATATATTAGGCAGGTGCCTAATTTATCGACCAAACACAGGGGAGGATGAACAGCTGGGTTGACTGTAGACCGACTGCCGCAGCTAGGATTCGAGCCTATTATGTCTTAAGCATAGGAATGTGAGGTAATCATGGTAATGGTTAGCTTTGTTGTCGCATGAGTATGTATTTGGTCAGCGGGCTGGCTGAATCATGGAGAACTTTCTGCATTTGACTCGAATGCACATGCATGGTGTGTGTGTGTGTGTGTGTGTGTGTGTGTGTGTGTGTGTGTGTGTGTGGCACCTTTAAATGCCTTCGGAGACGTAACGTCTAGATATAAGCGATGGTGTGCTGCTGCAGTTTTCCCCATGTATAAAATTCAGTTGATTTAAGTTCGAACTGTGGCAAGAGGCTGGTCTAACCTTGAGTGTTGTAGTCTCAAAAGAGCTATTTGGCACATCTCTCTCTCTCTCTCTCTCTCTCTCTCTCTCTCTCTCTCTCTCTCTCTCTCTCTCTCTCTCTCTCTCTCTCTCTCTCTCTCTATTCTGACCCATGCTTGATGTGCAAGCCATTCGAAGTTGGAGGGTGAGTTCTCTCGATTACAGCGCTCAATTTCAGACTTAATGTCGAGGTTTTGTGACCTCGTATGAGCCGTGTCTGCGTAAACAAGGGACCATATCTTTCTCATGTTCCAGTAACCTGCTTGACGGCAGAAGTCGCGGATAATACCCATCCCCCCCCCCCCTCCTCCTCCTCCTCCTCCTCCTCCTCTTCCCCCTTGTGCACCGCCGCTGCGTGCAGATGAAGAGAGTGAAAGGACAAAAATTCCCGGCGAGTGGCCTACTGGAAGTGACATTTATGCCACTGGGTAAAGAGAGCTGAAAAAAAAAAACCCATCCACCTCCTATTTTTACATCACTGGGCAGCAACGAGTGACGTGGGAATTAGTTCCTCCCCCTCCGTACATCATTGATTAACCTGAGCTGTTAGGATCAGTGAGCGCTGTAAACATCCTCCCCCATCCTCCCCCCGGTTCACTGCATATATGCACAGTGAGAGTGTGTATATGGTCTTGATATAACCCTCAACACCTGAATAACCCCTTAAGACCTGAAGGAGGCGTTGAAGATGTTTCGGTTGTTGGATGTTGTTTGACGTTGACGGCCCTAACGACCGTGGCATATTCGATGGGCCTCAAGGCCAAACCAACCCACCAGCTAAGCGCAGTGTGGATGCAGATCACCGACGAAAGCGGATGGCTTCCAGGGTTACTTAGACATTACGATGTACAGGTAGTGGTTGCTGTAGTCTTCAAGCGACTGCTTTCCATGTTGGAAGTTTGTGTGTGTGTGTGTGTGTGTGTGTGGTGTTCTGTGTTCATATGCGCCCGGAGCAGCTTCCAGATACAAAAACACAGATGATGTTTCCTGGAAGTATGACGAGGGATCGTCCCAGCCTTGAGATACGCCGTGGGAAGAGAAGGAAGGAATATGGCGTTTTTGTATGTTTGTGTTTTACATTTGCATGGGTGTTATTACTACCGGCGTGTCACCTGCTGGGTGTGTCAGCTCTCCGTAATGAGGGGTGGGTACTTTCTCAACCTTATCTTATCTCTCGATCATGATTTTCAGACGTACACTGACCATCCCCATACAGACGATACCCCCCTTCCTCAAGAGGAGGAGGCGCAGCAGCTTCGTCTGGAGGTTGTATTTCTTCCACCTCTGCTTCGAGATGCTTAGGTCATAACTTTCCAAGTATGAGAGAGCCCGAAGTCTCGCCTAAAAGCAAGAAACTTTGGGGACTCGTGAGATTTTTATAGGTTCGGTGGGCGCTTAGAACGCGCGATCTTGCGGCTGCTTCCTGCAACACCTCATCAGTGCTTCGCCTCATTCAGGAGGTCAAGACCCTATGGACCCCTAGCAGAGACCTAGAATACACCAGGAACCTTGCCAGTTCCATGCCCAGACGTCTGCAGATGGTGATCAAAGCCAAAGGAGAGATGACAGAACACCAAAATGCAACTGTGACATCGCCTTTGAATATGTATGGGACGGCGGACACATTATGTTCTGTATAATACCCTGTCCGTCTTCGCGTTTGTTTATTCTCGCCCAGAATGTGAGTTACTGATGTTCTTGTGTTTTGGGCATATCACCTGGAGTCATGAGAGGAGCAGGCACTTGCTTGTCCCCACCAGAATGTGTGACAGGGGCATACGATGTCAATGGAAAAGGTGTCATAACCCTGTACGGGTGATATTCATACCTGATATGCCTTACGTAATTACTGGTGGTTCACTGGTTCGGTGACGGACTGCGTGCGGCAGACTTAACGCTGTCGCTGCGGGGTATTTTCTCTTGTTGATGCAGATTTGCGGTGGTGATGCGACACGTGACTCAGAGGGCTGAGATGATTCAGAGGGGCCTTATCATGGCGCATGAAGAACCTAAAAAGCGCGCTGCGCGTCTTTGTGGGCAAGGGTGGAGTCAGCACGTAACTGGGTCAAGTAATGCATGTGTCTCATTGGCCCACCATGGCGTCAAGGACCCCGTTGCTAGCTGAGGGAGACGACTGTTGCCGACGGGAAGCCGTGCACCTCACCAGCAGCTGCCCCCCGCCCCCTCACCACCGCCAGGAGCCTCCACCATCCCGCCTCATCTTACCACAACAGTTAAACTGTATTATACGCATCTGACACACCTGGCCCGCCTCAACAAGGATTCCCTCTGCCACATCTCCAAACGAAGATGCGAAGAGCTCGTCCACTATCGCCCGTGGAGGCGATGCTCACAAGAGCACCTTTAACTCGACCGCTCTTAAGAGTCTGCGTATTTACCCTTGAAACGGCTTGGGCACCAGGGGGCGCACAAGGTCAAAGATTAGCAGCAGGTGCTGGGGCCAGCTCGAGTGGTGTGGCTGCGGTGTGTGAGAGCACCAGTGTTATGCCAACACATGGACGCATTGAAGAAATTAGTCCCGACGCTTGGTAACTGTGTACCAGATAATGTTGCTATTGTTCGTGCGTTATATATTGCGTGCGCGTGTGATGGTATTACCAAAATGTACACATTTTCCTGAGCTACAGCTGGTTATTTGGGAGGCCTCTTGATTGCTGGTGTCGTTGAGGCCCATCACCGGCATACGTTAACCACCCAGAGTCGAATATCCTTTGAGCACCTACCTTCTTCAGGTTATCAAAATGAATCTTAAGATTAGAGATACTGAATATGTGCTCCTTGGGAATATGTATGAGCGGCGGTCATGTGGGGGACAAGACTACGCGGACCACATTGTCGCGGTGAATTCCATTGCAAAGAACAAGAGTCACTTACCAACCCTTCAACCTACCAGCCAGCCAGCCAACCTACCAGCCTATCTACCATGTAAGCACACCATTGTACCATTGTGTCTTTCGAGAGGCATGGTTGGTTTTTTGCGATGTTGTCATGTAAAGGTGGGAAGCGGAGCTATGGGCCAGACTTTTTTTGCTGTTGGTGCCTGGCGAGAGGATGGATGAGGTTGGGCGGCCGGATGAGTGGATGAATGAGGATGGGCTAGGGTAGGCCGGATGAATGAAGAGGAGGAGGAGGAGGAGGTGGAGGTGGTAGGTTGTTGGATGCATACGCGAAGCGGATGTGCGCATGGTTATGCGGTTTTATGGACTGTACACACGGGAAAGATGGTGACTTTACGTTCGTGGGTCCCGCGCGTCTCATCCGTTCTCCTCGTGAACCTCAGTGTTTTCTGCATTCATTTCCTCTCTCATCTTTTTCCGCATGGTGATGATTTTAAAGTCTGTTCTTGCTCTGTTTTCTGGAAACGTCTTGCATGTCTGTGTGATCTGTTACTCCCCATCGCAAAAGAATAGTTCGACGCAGCGAGGAACTCGGATGTATAGTGACGTCCTTCCTTGTCCTTCTTCGATGATTCACAAGTTCACTCAGTCCACTGCTTGTAGTTTAGCTCCTCCAAGGCACGCAAGTTCTGCAGCCTTTCTTCTGAATCTTCTCCATCAGCTCTGTGTTACTTCGGCTGGTGCTGCTTTCTCTGTTTGAATCTAATAAAACTTCGTGACTTAAAAAAAAAAAAAACGCAGCTAAACTATATGATTCTAAGTAAATTTATCGGAATTTATAGTTATCTTTTTGTCCTTTATTTGTGATAATTTGTGGTGTATTCTGCAAACGTGTTCTGGTGCCTGTTGGTCAGCCATTCTCCTAGATTAGAAAAATCAGGTTCTCTTTCGTGGTACGTTACTGGTTACCTCAGCCCAGTTGTAAAAGGAGCCTCCGGCCGAGTGTCCTTTGTTCTTTTTCGTGTAGGTACTTCTCAGTCAACCGCAGCACTCGTACCTCTTATACTTTTTCTCTCTCTCTTTTTTTTTTTTAATCAACCGTCTGTACCTACGAGAACATACGAGGCAGGAATTTTGGCTGAGGCAGGGCTGGCTGTGTCGCGTAGCGCTCCCCGCGCATCTCAGGTTCACAAGTGCTGTCGTAGAGCAAACGTTTTCGCCAGGTCAAGAACCACGCAGTCCGCGCCTAACCAACGCCGCTCACAAACGCTGTTGGCCGTTCGGTCATAAAAGTCGGGCTTTAACCCTAATGCCAGATCCCTTTCATCTCGAAACCATGTTGTTTCTAGTCGTTTTTCCTCTTAAAGGTAGTCTTTCATTCGTTGCCATCTACCTCTCTTAAGGCATAACGTGCCAAAGGGCTTCGTCTGTGGTTTTAGTGTGTGAGTTCTCTGTTGGCGTTCTTGTGTTCAGGAGTTGATTTGTTCTCTTCTTCCGCCTTGGTTACCAGTCCCTCTTAGGGCCAGTACTCAGACGCCACAAGTGGACCCTCTAGTGTGTGTGTGTGTGTGTGTGTGTGTGTGTGTGTGTGTGTGTGTGTGTGTGTGTGTGTGTGTGTGTGTGTGTGTGTGTGTGTATGTGTGTGTGTGTGTGTGTGTGTGTGTGTGTGAGTGTGTACAATCCTGAGTACTTAAGGATAAGGTTCCATCAGGGTCGTGTGTTCCTTCATGAGGTTATCTACACCTCGTCCAGGGATTTCAGTGTTTTCTCATGGCTTCTTCCTTCCATCCATCTTATTATTACAGGTCAGGTACATCTGTATATCTAGGTAGACCCTCGTTTTAGCAGTCCGTTCCTTTAAGCCTTGAGCACTGTTCTTTTACTGGCGAAATACTGGAAGAGTTTGGGATGCTCGCTGCACTGTCTTTCCTTTATTATTCTTTACTTCGTCTTTATTGTCCTAAAGTTTTGACCTCTCAAACGTCGCCTGGCTTTTATACCATTTCTCACTTTGCAGTAGAACGGCTCTGAGTTCCTTGGCTTTTAACACCAGCTATTGAACTTCGCATCTCCCCATCTCTCTGTCGCGTATCCAGGACTTGAACACAGGTTCGCCGGAGCCCTAGGTTGCACGGTAACCGCCACACCACGCAAGTCCGTGTGTTCACTTTTTTTTTTTTTTTTTTTTTACCCAGGCTTAGCCTTCCGAGTCGCTGGATTACTGATGTGTGTGTGTGCGTGAGAGAGAGAGAGAGAGAGAGAGAGAGAGAGAGAGAGAGAGAGAGAGAGAGAGAGAGAGAGAGAGAGAGAGAGAGAGAGAGAGGCGGGTGGGAGTGGTGATTGGGTGGGTGTGTAAAGCGAGGGTTGCAGTGGATGTTTTGAGGGAAAGGTTTAGTGTGTTTGGGAGGGAGGGAGAGGAGTGGGGATCATGTGGTAGGGAGGTGAGGGTTGGGCCTGGTAGGTAGGTGAGTGGATGGTGGCTTCACCCAGCAACAGGCCATCATGTGAGACCTGCCTCCCTCCCAACAGCCGCAGGAACCACCATAGGTCTGTCCCCGCCACCCAGCAAATAATACCTGGATCCTGCGTATATGGCCGGGGCCTCACCTCCCGTCACCCCCCTCCCCTTACCTGCCTGCACAACGCCCGCCGCCCTTTGTCTCACGTATGGTTCCCTCCCTGGTGGTGTCAACACTCTCTTCTCTTCGGAGGAAAAAAAAGAAGAAAAAAAAAAAGGATTCGTCGATATTCAAATGTCTTTGTGTGGGGAATGGGACGGGTGTGGGTCCACTCCACCTCGGCGACGGTAGGTGTGCATGATCGTGGCACTTGCTTCATTAGGCTGATGGCACGCATCACTCCACCACACACTTCAGTAACCAGGGCTCATATCGTATGCTGTCTCGGGTTGCGGCCGTAAGCGCTGCTTAACCTCCCCGACCCCTGCTTATTGCCCGATCGTGACGATACATCGGTGAAATTTCTTGTCTTACAGGAGATTCCCCTTTCACTTTTTACTTGAAAAAAAAAAATATTCTTTTTTTTGTTTTTTCTTCTCGTAATAATGGGTGTCGGAGAAGCGCGAGGGAGAGTGGTGGAGGCGAGTAACGAGGGTGTCTCCCGCGACGTAACTCAACAGATGCCCTACATAGCCGGCCCATGGTGGCGATGGTGAGTAAGCTGACATTACAGCCCGAGATGACAGATTTGATGTACATAACGCTCTCATCAGCTGTTGTCTCGACCCAGTCCCCGTCATCCCCAGTCTGCCCTCACACACACACACACACACACACACACACACACACACACACACACACGATTAGGTATTTAGCTACATTTTTTGTGTATTTCTCTGGTCAATAGATTTCCTTGAATCTCGGGGTTAAAATGTTGTTTGTGGGTCATTAAGTCCTGTAATGAAACATTTAAATTATTTCATGTTTGAATGATTTTTTTTTTTTTCATTATTATTAGTTTCGTATTCATTGGGCGTCTGTCGATCTAGGGAAGCATTGTGAGATATACCCCATGTTCGTTTCCAAGTATAGAAGCCCTTCATTAAATTTCAGTTTTCAGACACATTGCTTTTCTGGCAAAAAAAAAAAAAAAAAAAAGAAAGGAAAAAGGCAAAAACGAAAACAAGAACAAAAACTTAAAAGTAAATGGAAACATCCCTAGTGTCCACGCCCCCGTCCGCTCACCGTTCTCGGAACCCGGACCTCCCGTAGAATGTAGTGCCTAGAACAACCCAGTTGAACACACTTCGTAGAACGCAGCTCCGTAGAACACAATTTCTAGAATAGTCTCCCATGAGCGGTGCCAAGACCTCAGCCCTCGTAGAACTTGGTGGTTCCGGAGCAACGCTGTAGAACTTGCTCCTTTGAACTCAGGACCATAGAACGCAGGAACAGCCCCGCAGAACATGGTGTCTAGAACACAGCCCCGCTGAACACAGTTCCTGCAACAGCTCTGCAGAACATGGTGACTAGAACGTAGCCCTGCTGAACGTAGTTCCTGGAACCCTGCCCCCGTGGAATACGATTCGTAGAACACAGCCCCTTAGAACATGGTTGTAGGACACATCCCTTGTAGAACACGGTCCTGAGAACACATACATCCTCGTGGAACACGATCCCTGGAACGCATCACCGTAGAACACGTCCTCGTCTAACCCTGGCCCAGTCTGTCATGACGGTCCTTCATGATCAACACATATTTTCCTGTCCCCTTTGGTGAGGTTGAATAGTGCATGTAAGACAGTTGTAGTTACGTCCACACACATGCAGACGCCTCCGCCGGAGCCTTCGAGAAGGGTTGAACACTCCTCCTCCAGTTCCAGCTTTAAGGAACTGCAGTACAAGAAGGGAAGGGTCTCCATACCCAACTCCGCTCCTTGCTCCCCTTAGTTGCTTTCTACGACACGCAGAGAATAAAGTGGGCAGTATTTTTCTTTCCTATCCCCAGAATATATATACATATATTCCGATCATATTGTAGGGTCGGGTAATGAATCATTTGTCTTCGAAAGTCTTCAGAGCTGCAGTTTTTATGTACTACAAATGGGAAAGAGAATTCCATTAACATATCACGTAAATAAGACAGTCATATTTTCTCACACAATGCCACTTTTGTCTACCATGGGAGGTGTATTATTTTTTGACTGAAGTTCGTCACCAGTTGGCAAGGAAAACATATCTAAAGGTTTACGATACTCTTGGGCAGCGTTTAAGTAGGAGGGAGGGAAGGAGGACTACCGTACTCTCCCTGTCGACCCGGACCTTACCGCCCCGTGCTGTGCCGCGTTCTCGGAACTCTCTGCCATGTCCATGAACTCTTTAAATCCAGTCCCCCATCTCCGGTTCGTGAATGGCCAGGACTCTGAAAGGGGGGGGGGATTGGGAGAAGTGGGGGGGATAGGATGGCTGAAAGGGGAGAAGTGGGAAGGGTAGGATGGCTGAAAGGGGGTGGAGACGATTGTAATTACGTTAGAGGGAGAAATGGAAGATAGGATGGCGTCAGGAGAGCGTACGAATGCCTCGCGAGGGTGGATAAGGTTGGGGGCATGGCAGACGGGATCCTCAGCCATACTCGTTTACCAGACAACGATCAGTCATGTTCCTTTTGGCTGTTTATACGTCGATGGGTTGCCAGGGTAATGACGTGTCTCCTCGTAAGCATGGCGGGGGCGGCGCGGAGGGTGGGGTGGGTGTGATGGTGGAGGTGGTGGTGGTGGTCCCCCGTGTGACCATCACGGTTGGGCAAGACCTTCTTCACACGACGGTGGTGTGCACGGCCAGGCCAGCCGATTCTCCGCCCGCCTGAGGAGGGGTCGGGTGCTTCCTACCGCTTTTTGTATGAGTTAGCAAAAATGGATGTAGGTGGCCGGCTCCTGCACTGGATACCCGGCTATCTCTCGAACTGAAAGTATGCTGCGTTGTTTCAAGGCTACAAAAGTGAAGTTAACGACATGCGACCTGGCACTACTCCCCAAGGTGGAGTGCTTAGCCCGGCTTTGTTCAGCGTACTTATCAGTGCATGGTTGAAATCTGTTTTGAAGAGTCCCAGGAATGTCATTGGTAGTTATGCTGATGGCTGTCTTGTATACACGAAAAGATATCGTGAAATGCAAGCCGTTCTCAGCTGCATGCACGCAGCAACTGGGAAGGCAGGTAGCGCTGCCGTTGTGATCCAGCCCCACTGGTTGTAGATTAGAGAAAGATGTCAGAATGATTAATAGGGCATCATCTCCCCATCAAACTGAATTGTCCACCATACTTATCACTCTTGAGCTTGTAGAAATCACTGCCACCGATAATTTAGTTATCTCTGATTCTTTATCTTCACTACTTGCCCTTAACACCCTGTGATCAGAATGTAACATGTTGTGTCTCTGGAGCCAGAGACAGATATTCAAACATTATTGCTCAAGGGATTCAAATCAAAATCTTGTGGATTCCTCTTATATAGGCCTTTGCTAGCATGACAAAGGTCTGTCACGTTATTTCCTTTGAAATGCCCCCTGTCTACGTAAGTAATGGCGGGCATAATGTGTGTTGAGGCGTAGGTGTGTGTGTGTGTGTGTGTGTGTGTGTGTGTGTGTGTGTGTGTGTGTGTGTGTGTGTGTGTGTGGTTTTACAAATGTAGGTGAATATGAGACAAATTACAGACGTGGGCTGAAGGACAGTTTGCATTAAGTACAGAGACATATTAGTGATTAAGTCAGTACCATTATATATATATATATATATATATATATATATATATATATATATATATATATATATATATATATATATATATATATATGTTTATTTGTGTGTGTAAGTGTGTGTATGTGTGTATATGAACAGGTGTGTAATATACGAGTCAGGGTATAGAGAGGCTGAAAGCCCTTATGGCTCCACGTGGCTATTCAGTACAGAGGGACACATCACTGGTCGGGTCAGTACCCATGTACATGTAGGGATAAGAGGGTGATGTATGAGGGCAGGACTGTCGGTCGGGAGGAGGTTACGGATGAAGGTCGAGCGTCCATTCCTCCGGCACATCCCCGATTCACCCGACAGTCCTAACAACAGACTGGAGTTACAGTTTACCAGTGTCACTGGAAGGAGGCAGGATGACTGTGTGAGCAGCTTGCACGTCTGGGGAGTAATGAGTAACGTGCGTTCATCGTCGTTTGGTCCGTGACTGCGTGCGTACCTGGTCCGTGTGGAGGAAGATGCAGGTTAAAGATCTTAAAGAAATGGTTGCTTTATTGGTCTCTCTCTTTTTTTTAAGGGTCTCCCAACACTTGATTGAAAGTGGTTGGATGTTGTGCGTTCGAGTGGTGGTGTTGGTGGTGTCGGGGTGGGATATGAGGGTGTTATCACACCATCACGTGACGCTAGCACTGACGGGTGTCTCGCGGTCTTGGATCAGCCAGGGGTATCGTGTGTGTGTGGGGCGGGTGGGCGGGCCAAACCTCCTATCACGTCCAAACTCGGGAGAGGTCGGTTGGAGGTCACGGGGCCTCTGGCCAACCATCGTCTGGGCCATATCATTTGATCCTCCACACCATATGGTTTGACCTCTCACACCAATTAGGCTGCCCAACCCGATGCCTCCCCCACCTCCGACACTCGGTAAAACCTTCATTACCGAGTCCGTGATGAGTATTGACCGTAGCGGGGAAGACGTTTCACGGCATCCTCATCGCCAGTTACATAAAGGAGGACATTTTGGCTTGATAAAGTGACGGGTGTGGTGGAGTGACCGTGACGGAGCGTTGAGCTGGTGACCAGGGGGGCACCCCCCCCCCTCCGTGTAAGTGGAGATAAGAGTGGCCAGTCGAGTACTGGAACTCACCAGGTCATATACACACCACTTGGGGCAGGCGCGGGCGGCACAGCCCTGAAATAGATAAGACGAGAGGGACTATACTATATAAAAGCCCGACTCTTATGAGAGATGCCGCCGCTGCCGTCCCCTCCTCCTCCTCCTCCTCCTCTCCCCGCCCTCTGCCGCTGCTCTTGTCTCCATCCGATCGTATGTGGACTCCACTGTGAAGCTTTATTGCCTGGCTCCATCCCCCTGCATCCCCGACCTACCTCTGCGTCCGCCATACGCCCTTCAGACCTCGCCCCTCCCTCCCTGTGCCTCTGCTCCGGCATAATGCAGTCGTTATCATAAGCAGGAAAACCCCGGGGGTTACTAAGGTATGTGCAAGTGCGCTCATCTTCCTGGTTGGCCTGGCAGTAACGTGTTCTATTGGTGTTCGACCTAGTAAAGGTTGTGTGGTGACTGTCGGTTGGCAGCGTCTGATGGGAAAGCAAAAAGGGCCAGAATGACGGGGCGGAAGCATCTGGGGAATATATATATATATATATATATATATATATATATATATATATATATATATATATATATATATATATATTTCTTTCAAACTATTCGCCATTTCCCGCATTAGCGAGGTAGCGTTAAGAACAGAGGACTGGGCCTTTGAGGGAATACCCTCACCTGGCCCAATTCTCTGTTCCTTCTTTTGGAAAAAAAAAGAAAAAAAAAAAACGAGAGGGGAGGATTTCCTATATATATATATATATATATATATATATATATATATATATATATATATATATATATATATATATATATATATATAGACACACACACACACACACACACACACACACACACACACACACACACACACACACACACACACACACACACACTTGATTGCCGTTTCCCATGTTTGTTATTTGCGCCAGGAATAGACGAATATAGGCCGCATTCGCTCACATCCATTCTCTTGCTGTCATGTACAGTGCACCGAAACCACAGCTCCCTATATACAACCAGGCCCAACAGACCTTTCCATGGGTTACTAAGGCCACTTCACATGCCCTGGTTCAGTCCACTGATAGCACGTCGACCCTTGTATACCACATTTTTCCAGTCCATTATCCTTTGCAACCTTTTCACCCTCAAGCATGTTCAGACTCCGATCGCTGAATGTTTTTTTCCTCCATCTCTCCATCTTACTTATGGTAATTCCGTCCTCCTAGTTCCCTCCACTTCTGACCCATATGTCCTCTTTGTCAACCTTTCCTCTCTCATTCTCTCAATATGTCCAAACCATTTCAGCTCTGTCAACCACACTTTTTATTACCACACTTCTCTCTTACCATTTCATTACTTCCTCGATCAAACTACCTCATATATTTCATTTCCAGCACACCAACCCTCTTCCCCACAGTCTAATTTATAGCCCATGCTTCGCGTCCAGATGGTGATAGGACTGCTGCAGCTTTAAGCATACCCAGTTTTGCCCTCCCTGATAACAGTCTTTCTTTCCACACATTCTTCAGTGCTCCCAGAACTTTCGCCCTCTCACCCAACCTATGACTTACCTCCTCTTCCATGCTTCCATTCGTTGCCAGGTCTACTCCCAGATATCTAAAACACTTCACTTTCTCCAATTTTCCCCCATTCAAACTTGCACCCCTTCTATCCTGTGCCTCAACTCTGCTAAACATGATGTCCTTGAATTTATTCAAGTTTACTCTCAACTTCCTTTCACATGTGTATCCAAAGTCTACCAACTTCTGCAGTTTCTCACTCGAATCTATTACCAGTGCAGTATCATCAGCAAACAACAGCTGACTCGCTTCTCAGGCCCTCTTATCCTCTACAGACTGCATATACGCCCCTTCACCACTTCTGAAACCGTACTATTCTTCCCCAATGTTATGATCTGTATGTTCCTTCTTCATCTCAATCAATATCATCCCATGCGACTTACCAGGTACACTCAAACTTATACCTGTGTAGTCTGAACACTCATTTTTATCCCCCCTTGCCTTTATACAATGGCACTATACATGCATTTCGCCTGTTCTCAGGCACCTCACCATGATCCATACATACATAAAATAACCAAATATCCAGTCAAGAACACAGTCACCACCTTAATAAATTCAACAGCAATACCATCTCCTCCAGCCATCTTGCCGCATTTCATCCTTCGCTTTCACCACCTCTTCTCTCTTCACCAAAACACTCTCCACGACTCTCTCACCTCGCATACCGCCCCGACCCAAACGCTTTACATCTTCCACCCTATCATCAAACACATGCAGTAGTCCTTCAAAATACTCACTCCATCTCCTCCTCACCTCATCACTACCTGTTACCACTTCCCCATTTGTCTCCTTGACTGATGTTCTTGTTTGTTGTCCATCTTTTCGCATCATTAACTTCCTACCAGAACAAACACACACACACACACACACACACACACACACACACACACACACACACACACACACACACACACACACAGGAATAATCACAAGACAATTCAGCCAGAGTGGGCGTTGAATTGTCTTCCTGCAGTATATTCATTGCTTGTGCGTGTCACTATCTCCCGAGGCGCCACCCATGTCCTCGCATTCCAGCACTCCAGAATCCCGACACTCGCGACTTCCTTCCCTCCAGCACTCCCAACTCTCAACACTCCAGACCTCCTCCTCTTCCTCGTCCATGTGCGCACTCTGAACGCTCTCCCTGTGACCGTACTGCACACTGTCCGTAAGGTCTGAAATTGACTACTAAATGAATCTGCCGCAGTCGAGAGTCGTGTGATGCCCGGTGCCCACCACTCACACCACAGCACTGGCACGTCCAGCGCGTCCTGCTCCTCCATTGCACCTCCACTGTCACACTCTGGCTCTCGCACACCGCTGCACTCTGCCCACTAACACACTCTTGCACTTCTCTCTGCCGCCACACTACGCGTGTATCGTACCACGGATATGATAATGACTGTAATTATATTTTATTGCCCATCAAAATAATCTGAAAGGTAATTGAATCTCTTGCTTGCCACCTTCACTTAACCCTCCCTCACCTTCGCCCTCAACATCGCTTTTGTGCGCCCACCATCATGATTCCCCCATTCCTACACACTGCCCGATCCTCCCACCCAACAATCACCTCCGTATCTTGTCCGCTATCATCTACATGCCAGCCACATCTCCCATACCGCTGACACGTCTTCCCGACAAACCCCACATTACCTTACAAACTGAGGACTCCACACCACCACTTTCCAGCCTCCGCTACCACACGGCCGCCTTGCTCCTCTCTCACACCCACCTGGCACTGCCATGCCGCTGGTGGGGTCGTCTAGAGTTTTCGCCTCCCCTCCCTCACGACGATTTTCCACCACCAACGCTTGACAACTTCTACATGTGATTGAGGGCAAATATAGTATCTGTTCGTCACTCTTATTTATATCATTTTATTAATATATTTTCACCCCCCTTGTTGAAAAATGATTACCATTTTGTTTTTACACCTGTTGACATTATTGTCGTCGTTTCCATATCAGTTTGGCCTTCGCTGCACAGGTGGGCGGACGTCATCGCCTCAAGGTCGACGTCACACACTGTCAGCGTTAGGGTTCGTTTTTACGACAGCTCTCATACGTTTTCACGTCGTCTTTTGTATATCACTTTAAAGAGGACTTAACAACCTCTCCTCTTGATATGTCTATATTTGAAGCTGTAAGGGGTTATGTGGTCTGTCTCTAGATGAGAGAGACTTAGAAATTTCTGTCTCACTTCGGCGGTGGGGTGAAGGTCAGCTTTATCAGCGATAGCGTACGTTACTGATAGGGTATGGCAGTGTAAGGGTACCCATGTGCATGACGGTACGACGCTTGAGGACGATGGTACGACCCTGGAACACGGCGGTACGACACCATGGTCTGTTGTGGCCTTTGATGTGATCCTCCTTATTAGGTCATCGTCCAGGCCATCATATCTAAGGGTCGTGTAGTCGTACCCCAAAAGGGTCCTGCCGTTATACCCCCCAAGGGGTCGTTACCATCATACCCGAAAAGGATCATACAGTCATACCCCCCAAAGGTTCGTTCAGTCATACCCAACGGGTCGTTCGGTCTTGCCCCAAAGGGTCGCACTCAGTCTTGTCCCAAAGGGTCGCACAGTCTTGCCCCATGGGTCGCACAGTCTTACTCAGGGGGTTAAACGTCACTATCAAGTTGATGGAAGATGCTGTAAATCATTGGGGCCATCTTGATGATTTGATACGTGTGTGCAGAGAGGCACAAGAAAGTGTGTTGCAGTGCCGGCCATTCCGATAACCTTAAGAGGGAGGGAGGGAGTGACTTCGTGATGTATCGTCGCTTTCGCAAGGCACCAGCTGGCGCTCTGTGCCATTGAGGACTCCCTCCCTCCCTCTCTCGCTCGTCAGATGATCAACAGATGCTGCGCGTGACCTGCCTGCCATCTCCCCTCACCCCGCGGCACGTGTCGTCCATCTCCAGAAGGTTTCGACACCTCTGCTAACCCTCCTCGGGAACCAAGGGCGGGGGGTGCTTCCCATCTTTTATTTTTTTTTTTTTTTGACAAATAGGACGGGAAGTGTATGACGTACGTACGTAATAAAGTTTTCTTGTTAAAGTTTTACTCCAGGCTGTTATTACGCCATACCTCACACGGGAACTTCCTGGTCACGCTCCGTGTGTCTTCCATAGCTGAAGAATACTTTGGAATTCCATCAGGATATATATATATATATATATATATATATATATATATATATATATATATATATATATATAGCGCGTGCATGTCTACAGTCGTGGCCATCATGACTGAGAGGTTAAGATAGCGAGTGAAAAGCAAAGATGAGTCAGAAGTTAATTTCAGTTCCTCAGGTGTGTGCGCTCCTAGCCCTTAAAAACTGGTAAGGTAATTAGAGAGAGAGAGAGAGAGAGAGAGAGAGAGAGAGAGAGAGAGAGAGAGAGAGAGAGAGAGAGAGAGAGAGAGAGACGGGGGGGTGGGGGAGAAGAGGAAGGACGGAATTCCACAGCCTTGCAGTACAGGAAAAGGAGGAGTTACCATAACGGTTTATCCTCGTATGGTTAGGGTTGCCATACCGACACTGTTGGAGCCAGAAGCAGACGTCTAGACGTTGTGCCTTGTGTCCATCTCAGTGGCTGGGACACATGCGGACAACTCACGAGAGTTGTGTACTTCATGTATCTGTATCCCTCTTCCTCCACTGGTTTAAGGGTACTGTCTCCTTCATGAAATTATGGGTGTTGCGAGTCTCAGGAGAGTGTTGCATCTCTCGACCAAACCTCATTATTCAAGTTGATTCAACAGCGACTTTGCAGTAGGTATATAGAAGGTTTATTGTGCTTGATGAGTGAAGCCCGCGCGAGCCGTGTCCTCAAACCGCCACAGCTTTGCAGTGGAGGTAAGATTAAGGCAAAGAGAGTGTCTTAGACTGAGCTGTCGAAAACCTATTGTGGGGGGGGGGTGTCATCGTAAGATAAGGTAAAATACTAAACCCAGCGATGGAGGTAGAAGACCTTGGAACCCACCGAAAGGTGTACGTAAAGTGAGGTCCCAGACCGAGCTGTGGAGGTAGAAGACCTCCGAGACCATCGCCAGGTGTAAGTGAGGTGAGTATCGGAGAGGCATTTAACGCCGGGCAGGGGGTGTGGCAGCAGTTTGGTGAAGTCAGCGGTTGTCGACACACGTGAAGCAGCACGAGGAACATCGACCCGCCCCACCATTAAGAACGACCCCTGCGTATGATGGCCCAGCCTTTTGGCCTGACCCTTTTTAAGAGCCGCGTCAAACGTCACGCCATCGTACCCAAGGTTTGTGCCTCCCTACTCAAATTGTCGTCCCGTAGTACCAGAGGGCGTTGATAATTTGGTGTGTGTATGTCTCTGGTGATTTGTAGTGTTATATGGATTGGTGTCAGCAGAGGGGGGTAAGAAGAGCAAGATGGATGACGTTAGTTGGGTGCATTCGGGTGTGTGGTGTGGGAGACGGCGACGGTTGGCACTGGTGGCCAGTCACAACTGTGGACGGTGCTAAGGTCATGACTTGAAAGTGAAACGTGAGGAGGATTGCATTAAATTGGAAGGGGACTTGGACGAATTCCAGACCTGCTCTGATACACGGTTGATGGAATTCATCCCGAGTAAAAGGTAGCGTAGTGAGGAGGCGACGCAGTTTGCCACGAAGGTCCCGGCACGAAATTACGAATGCTAAGAAGGAATAAGCATCAGGAATGTGCGTGTGAGAGGGGGTCCTAGACTTCGGCATCGTCCCTGAACCTGTCGCCAGAGCCTCCTCTGTGGAGATCAGTAAGCTACACAAATTATCTGCTGGCAAATATTAGAACCGTATTCAAGAACCTGGATCAGGAACTTGTATCAGCAAGCCAGAGCCAGAATATGCTACCCGAGTTCGAGTTCGCAGCACTGAAGGCACAGGTATCTTACAGAGAAGGTCCTGAGGAGGGGCGACAAAGATGGTACCTGAATTCAGGGAGGTTAGTAACAGCGAGAGGCTAGAGGCTGTTAATTGGACGACCCGCGGAAGAGAGAACAATAATGGACGATATAATGACGTCGTTAAAGTTTTTTTTTATACCAGTTTGATGACGGTCTTAGCGAACGGTTTCTTCGAAAGGTGTAGACGTAGAGCAGCCATAGGCCATACCCTGAGAGTAATGCAAGAAACTTTGTGAGAGTAACGTGGATGATTAGGATATGTTGAGGATATAGTGAATGCTGACAGCGTATAAAACTCTGACATGTATCGGGCTTCCACGAGCGCAGAACTCACTCCCCTTTCAGTACATGTAGATTGTCTCTCTCTCTCACACACACACACACACACACACACACACACACACACACACACACACACACACACACACACACACACACAGGCCAACATCAGTCAGTGTTATGACAGTAAAAGGTATATTTAGCCGTGGCTAGCGAAGGCTCTCCCTCATCCCTTGTGTCGATCAACTTCAGCAATGAAGAGGCCTCACACCAAGTTAACAACCGCTTTGCCAATATTTGCCGACGATTGCCTCAACTCGACATCAGCTCCCACGCAGTATGCCAGCTAACCCTCCCATCTTTCCCCAGGGGAGGAATATCAGGTATAGGTTGAGCGCCGTCGACGCCTTGAAACACAGATTGTAATCACACGCGTCGTTTACATCCGTCGTGAGATAGTCTGCCCAGCTGAGGGGTCTCGAGGGTGTTTAAGTCGAGGGACGGAATGCAGTCTTCATGCGCGTGTGTTTATGGCAAAGTGTGCCGGTCGTCTTGTTTATGTCTTCCTGTGTTCCTTGCTGGGCAGGAACGTGTGGACGCTCAGGTCTCCCTGATGCTGGCCGGCGGTGTGGGCGTTAGGAAGCAAAGCTTGGCCACAGTGGCCAAGGTGTGCGGTGCTGTTGATTGCTGAGGTGGTGTGTATGTTACTTCCTCCCAACCTGGTTGTGTGGTACCTCCTTCAGGCTCGGTTGTGTGGTACCTCCTTCAGCCAGGTTGCGTGGTACCTCCCACTGGCCTAGTGTACCCTCTCGTCCCACGGCTGGTATGCACGACAGTCTTGAGCAAGTGTATGGTCATCAGTCGTTGTGGTAGAAGGTGGTAATGTAGGGCGACGAACCAGATGTGTCTCCTGGAGGCTGTACAGTACCGTGCTTCCAGCCGAACCGAGGCTGTAAATGCACATGTGTGATCCAGGACCTGTCACACACTCGACCACATCTCCACATGTCACAAACGCCACTCTACAAGACATTAAGATTAAATGCCGTCCTAAGTGACGACGATAATGAGATGATATCATGGGACTGGAATTCACAGGAGTGGTTGAAGGTCAGGGTACAGCATATCACCCACTTGAGGTGCGAGGGCCCGGACCAGCATATTGCGCGAACGACCGAGGTTGACGGTGGCACTGAGGCGTTCAGATTTCTGCTACGCTCATGCTTACTGGCCCCCGAGGCCTGGGGCCACGCACTCTCGTGTCGAGGGGCATGCGCGCGCCTCTTTCATCCTTGTGTGGTGGCCCGCCACCCGTCTTACATTTCCGAGCCTGTAGCCTGCACATTGAGCGAAAGAACAAAAAATCGGCAATCCATGAGGAGGGGGAGGGACAAACACCTGGGTTGGGTGTAGGCCGACTGCTTTGTGTGTGCATGTATGTGTGTGTGTGTGTGTGTGTGTGTGTGTGTGTGTGTGTGTGTTTAAGTACCTGTTTGTATGCTCTCTCTCTCTACTTTGACCAGTGTTATCGCAATGGTCTTCACCAGTGCCCTGGCCTGTCCCCTGCATGTTGTCCTGCAAGCGGGAATATATATATATATATATATATATATATATATATATATATATATATATATATATATATATATACATATATATAATCCAGCGTGAATATATTTCACACTGTTCATGGTGTACTGAGAGCACCAAAAAAATAAACGATCTTGTATTACACTTTCAGAGTCACGTAATATGGCAAGAGGACGCAAAAATTATGAGAGCATACCCACCTCTCAAAGTTATGGGATGATCAATGTGAGACCTGTCGCTCATTGGTGTAAAGATCTTTTTTTTGTATAAGTCAGGATGCTCGTGGGTCAGACCTCATTGCATGGCTTATTATGACGGCTCGTTAGGCGTTCGGGCTGTTCGAGGAAGAGAAGGTGGTTAAGTGCATCAGGAGACCAGACTTGGTGAAGTTCAGTCAGGGGATACGAAGCATGGTAGCAAGTTCAGTCAGGGATACGAGGCAGTGTAGCAAGTTCAGTCAGGAATACGAAGCAGTGTAGCAAGTTCAGTCAGGGGTTACGAAGCAGTGTAGCAAGTTCAGTCAGGGGTACGGAGCAGTGCAAGCAAGTTCAGTCAGGGTTACGGAGCAGTGTAAGCAAGTTCAGTCGAGGGATATGAAGCAGTGTAGCAAGATCAGTCGAGGGTACGGAGCAGCGTGAGCAGAACTTTCCTCTGTGTTACTATGTCCCAACATTTGGGTAATGGCCTAGCAAGGACTGTGGTAATGCAGTAATGTCTGGATGAGTAATGTTTTGCTCTTTTTTTTGGGGGGGTGGGGGGTCGTGATAGGAGTCTTGGTTGTTGTTGTTGTTGTTGTTTTTTCTCTCTTTTAAAAGGCCTGGTGTGGTGGGTTGGTTGTGGTGGGCTGAGGGTGGGCCCGGCCCACCACCTGGCACAGTGCCTCTCTCATCAGCAGGATCAATAGCTCCTCCTCTCTTGTTGCCGAGTGCCCAGCTGCCGCCTCTCTCTCTCTCTCTCTCTCTCTCTCTCTCTCTCTCTCTCTCTCTCTCTCTCTGCCCATCTATCTATCTATCTATCTATTTGTGTGTGTGTGTGTGTGTGTGTGTGTGTTTGTGACACTGTGATGACGATGATGATAATAATAATCATTTGTAATAACGATAAGAGTAATGATAAGTTGGTCATAACAGTAGTAATAAAAGTACTGATGATAACGGAGAGGAAGGCAGCGGCAGAGTAAAGACGACTGATAATGATAATGTCAAGCTGAAAGTTTATTCGACTGTAAGTCAGCTTAAGGCTGAGAAGGGGTGTATGGTTTTTGCATGCGCGCCTGCACACGGGTGTGTGTGTGTGTGTGTGTGTGTGTGTGTGTGTGTGTGGTTACTATTGATGTGTGTTACGTAGAGAGAGAGAGAGAGAGAGAGAGAGAGAGAGAGAGAGAGAGAGAGAGAGAGAGAGAGAGTTGTACGCTCATGCGTAACCACGTATTTGTAATAACTTATTTGTACTGGACAGGGAGCGAGTTTTCCACTCGTATGGCCCCATCCCTCGGACGTTCTGTATCACACAGTTTCTTAGATTCGTATGTGCTGTCTGCATTAGATATAGTCCTTTCATTCAATGCCATTCACCCTCCGCTGTTATACTAAAAAAAGATAAGTTTTCATTTACGTTCTTTTTTTTCTTCGACAAGTTTCGTGCTTCAGTTCATGTCATGTTCTGTGGTTGCTCTCTCCCTACATCTGTCGAAGATCTGGCCAATGTCCACATCATCGATCTGGTTTAAAAACTTAAGAGGTTGTGATCACGTTAGCCCTCACTCTTCTCTCTTCCCAGGTGGGCAGAAATTATCTTTTATCCATCGGAAGTGTAAGTGTGACGCATGTGGTGTCTTGGTATGTTTATGACTGGTGTGTGTGTGTGTGTGTGTGTGTGTGTGTGTGTGTGTGTGTGTGTGTGTGTCTTGATGTTCAGGCATGTGACCAGATTCCAACCCCACCAGCAAGTTAATGTAATGTTCGAAAGGAAAGTAACATTTCCTCCCCCTAAAACTTTCATTCTGTCAAAGTAGACGTGGTCAGCGTTCGAAGCAGTCCTCGAAGCAGAGTAGATCCCCGAAGTAATGGACTTGGTGTAGCGAAGCATCGCTCGGGACGTCTGTGCGTAAAGGTGAAGAGGGTTCAGTCGTTTGAGGACAAGTACGCTGTGGCTCCGACAGATAAACCTTTACAAAGCTGACATATTTACTTCGAGAAATGTTGATGTTTAGAGCGTGTTTCATTTTATGACGGTAAGCCGGCACGAGATCTGACTGTTATCAGCCTGAGTTGGAGTTACGGTACGTCTCCTCGTCGTAAAACAAGAAAAAAAAAAAGAAGGTAATCGTATTAAACACTGTGCATCACGCGAGGAGACATATTGTTTACCAGCTTCCCCCCTGTGGCTCACGGAGTTGCTCTCGTCGTTGACTGGTTGTGCATTTGCACCGGTGTAGCCGTGTCAGGTAGCAGGTGGCACAACGGGTTGCCCCGACCGCTGTAGCCATGTCAGGTAGCAGGTGGCACAGCGGGTTGCCCAGCCACTGCCGGGAGAGCGGCCGTGCCGATACCTAGACACGCCCTGCAGGTACTGACTTGTGTCTTTGTTGGTCGGTTGGTGGTGGTCACACTGTTGGGTTTGGACTCCCGCCATCCATCCCACTGTGTCTGCCTTACCGTGCTTCAGCCTCAGTCCTGGGCCTTTGGTTGACACACACACACACACACACACACACACACACACACACACACACACACATATGCACGCCCCTCCCTCCGTCAGGTGAAGGGGTCGGCCGTTCACCAGCATTCATATTCATTGTTTTCATACTTTTGTGCATCGAAAACCCCGGCTGCCCTCTGTACTTTCACAACACAAGAGAGGAAGAAAGTAACTTTGGCCACGTCACCAAACGGATGAAAACACTGGCTCCAAATTTCCAGCGTTACAAGTTTCACTTAGACGTCCGCAGGTCCATGTTTCACATCACCACACAGGGGGCCCTGGGTTGTGAGGGTGTGTGTCAATTATACATATTCGTAGGCTGCATGTACGTGATTCATGTGTTGGTGTGTGGGTTGGATGTGAGCAGTGCATGCGTCTTGGGTGCGGAGAGCGTGTGCGAACGTTCATGATCCATGTGGGTGACTGGCCGTGCAAGGCAGATGATGTATGTTTGTTGACAGCCCCAAGCTCTCCTGCCCGCCCGCCCGCGCCGCTCCCTCAGCAAACCCACGCTGCCCACCCGCCTCTCTCTCTCTCTCTCTCTCTCTCTCTCTCTCTCTCTCTCTCTCTCTCTCTCTCTCTCTCTCTCTCTCTCTCGGCAAACCCCTTCCTGCTTTCATGCCCACTGTTGGTGTTAAGTCTGCTGAACACACAGAGGTCTGTTGCTTTGTGTGTGTTTGTTTATATTTTAGTGCCGTAAATACCTGTGGCACGTAAAGGAATCCTTCCTCGTGAATTAGGAATAAAAGAAAAGATCGATGCTGGTGAACGGATGGGTGGGTGGTGGTTGACTGCATGCAGCAACGATGGGCTGCTACAGCGGGCGGCCTTACGCAGTAGGCGAGGCTGTGAATGTTAATGTGGGCAGCACTCGCCGGCACTGTACCACCTGACCAGAACGTGTAACGCCATTTGTTCTCATTCCTGTCTCCTGTTAACCCTTTCAGTGCGACATCACGGCCCTAGACTACGACGGAAGGACTCCTTGAGCACGTCGGTACGGCCCTTGGGGTTGCGATGGCCGGGCCGTCACACATCCAGAGATCGTACCCGTAACGTAATTGATTCTGATTTTTGCCGCAAGACCCGCGAATGTATCGTGCAGTCCCCTGCCCTTCCTGTGGGCGGCGGCGGCGCAGGCGAGGATGCAGGGTACAGGAAAGGTCCAGGTACTTGGGGTCCTCCTTGACTGAGTCACGGGTCATATATAGGTGAGCTGTTTCTTACAAGCATTGGGCAACATAGAATGATTATACTTTTTTAATGTCACGAAGTGTTTCTATATATATATATATATATATATATATATATATATATATATATATATATATATATATATATATATATATTCATTTATTTGTATTTATGTTTAATCGCTGTTTCCCGTTTGGTCGGTGTATATATATATATATATATATATATATATATATATATATATATATATATATATATATATATATATATATATACACACAAAAAGTTGAACTATTATGATAGACAGAGTTAGAATACTTCACAGGTTATCACGAATTGTAAAACATCATCATGGATCGAATGATGACACACACATCTCGTGATGGTGGACAGGGAATTTATCTCAAGAATTCACCACTTATACAGCAGTCAGGAAGATAATGTTGCAGTACACTGATTGATTGTGGGCCCTCTGTCACCACCCGGCGCTTGCCACGACTCCCCCACCACCACAACCACCACCATCGTGTGTGTGTGTGTGTGTGTGTGTATGCACTGAGAGCCAACAAGGGCATCGAGGTTTACCATCTAGATTAAGCTTATCATGGAATATTGCGTTGCTTAGTATTACGTGTACGAGAAATTCCTAGCTAGGGAGGAGGAGAATGCTTCTTCTTCTCCCTAGCTATGTAATGCTCGGGTCCACACCCCGCGCACCGCTCCTGCCCAACTACCCAAATAAACAAGGACGAGGCTGGCTAAGCATTGGGTGGAGGTCTTTCCCCCCCATCTGTCTCGCTGCAGTTCCCATTTGCGTCGCTCTTCTTGAGATCCTTCGTCTCATTCCTGGCACAAGTGGCGGTCCTCTTGCGTAATCGAATAAAAAAAAAAACATGAACTTGCTTAGTGACAGAGGTCGGTCGAGCCGCCGCTGAGGTGTGTGTGTGTGTGTGTGTGTGTGTGGTTGGCAAGTCGCGTGTGGCCAACATGGTTGTTAGATAAGCTTTGTTAGTGTTTGTGTTCGTGTTTGGTCTACTACGTTGGCTTCGTGTGCATAGAAACATGAAGCTGATGTGCCATGTCTTGGGCGTCCTCACCGCCGCTCCTCCTCCTCCTGCAGCAGCAGCAGCAGGTCTTACGTAAGTGGTGTCATCTCGGAGCTTTCCTTTAAACGGGGGTGGGGGCGGGGGAAAAGGGACGCTTCCGTTAAGACTCAACAGAAAAATAAAAGCCGTTGGACGAGGTGTTTAGTAATTAGTTCTTGCTTGTCTGTTTGTTGAGTCATTGTTTGTTATATTTGTGTTAATAGAATGGCTGGTATGGAAGATGTCATCCATATTTATTGTCTGCTGAGACGGCACGGGCGACTGAATGTTCTAATCGCAGCCATCTCATTCACGTGATATATATATATATATATATATATATATATATATATATATATATATATATATATATATATATATATATATATATATATATATATATGGTGGATGAGGAGTGTCCTTCAGGTAGGTGAGGTTGTCTATGTATGAAGCTCTCAAGTAAGGTTCCCTGTCCGAGATCAGTCGGCTATATCTAGCGCCACACTTCATGAGCTGCCCTGTCTGTTCATTCTCTCTCTCTCTCTCTCTCTCTCTCTCTCTCTCTCTCTCTCTCTCTCTCTCTCACACACACACACACACACAGTGAACTAAGGATGCATGTCAGAGGAGCCATCTCTGGGACCATCGCTGTTCTCGACCTGTGGGAATGGCTTGCCCGAAGGTATAGATGGACTCCTACCCGAGTATGTTTGCAGATGATGCTGAGGACATGAAGGAAGGAGCGAAAAGCGAGAAGGATTGCATCATCTTGCAATGGGACTTTCAAACTCCCAAAAGTTCATCTGATACATGGTCGATGAATCTGAGTCTGAATAATGCAAATGACATTAGTTGCGTACGTGGGAGGGGCCTAAACGGAACCAGTTGTCTCAAGGCACCACCGCTGCCGTGAGCACTCCTGCTGATTAAGGGTCCCTCGTGCCAGCTGTAGGCTGGCTGGTCCCCGTCTAAATAAGCCGTGCAGGAACGTCATTATTTTGCTTGTACCAATACCTGTGGCTGTGAAGTAAGAGACGAACATATTTCTATAATTAGTCGCTCAGTTTCTGTTTTCCCCAAGTCGAACGCATTTATGTAGTCAGCTGTGTCATTATTATCTAATGATAATATGATAATGACGATGATAATAATAATAATAATGATAATAATAGTAATGATAATAATAATAATTATAATAATGATGATAATAATAGTAAACGGTTTATTGAATTTAGGTAGAACTTTTGACTCTGTCTGTCTGTCCATGAAGATATTCTTGTACGCAGAGTAGCTGGGGACAATACATGGACAATTCATAGATTATTGGCACAGTGGGAACCTCAAGTGAAAGTGGTGCTATTGGATTATTGCGGTGCGTCGTGTCTGTGTAGGTCTGCATAAGGATCAGGTTGATTGTGAGGTCTTTTGCGGTTGCTATGACCCACGTGAAGTTTAGCCATATACCATCTTTGTGTTAGGTTAGCATAAATAGACATACAGTTTTTTTTCAATCTTTTTTTTCAACGCTCTTGTCGGGTTGGACATCAGCAAACACAAGGACGCGTATATACATTTTAAGTAGTGTGTATTTGTGGACGCCCTCCTCATAAACATTTCTTGGTTTGATAATGTCACAAGGGCTCTGCCAGTCAGATATATTACGTCAGGAGTGATAAAAATGATGCTAAAATTAATTTGTTGATAATATTGGTAATGGTGAATATGATAGGTAAATAGATGGGAGTGTGTGAAGTCTTGGTTCCGATAGGCGGGGCAGCTGGGCTCCGTTGGTTTATCGTCCTAACACTGACGAGGGAGTATTAATGGGTGCCCTATCCTCGCTCAGACCCTGGGTGCTATCCGCTTCTTCACCCTCCCTCACCCTCGCTCAGACCCACCGTTCCTCACGCCTCGACAACCCAGGTGATGGCTGCTGCTTCACCCTGCCTTACCAACCCAGCGAGTCTTTCTCTGAGGGCGCCTTGATGTATTCTATTCCTAGGATACTGTGGGTGTGTGCAGTAATGATGCTTTCAAGCTGGTTTAGGAAGGAAACTTACTGGGCGGAGCTGATCTTTAGAGAATTACATATCGTGTGTATAGATGGATTAGCCATAGTGCTTTCAGGCTTCGTGGGAACCAAGTGTGTCCCGTGCTTACACAGCTGTCCAGGTATTGGTTAGGTTAGAAGTCCGTGTCTCCGTCGTTGTCCTCTAGTTAATCGCATAATTTTTTTTGGTGCTGCTTCCCTCAAGCATATATACGTTAGATTCATCTCGAGTCGTTGTTCTTCTGTGGTAATTTCGATGTATGGGTAATTTTCAGTTTTGTAGCGGATCGTACAGCCGCATATTGTACTTTCTGGAGACGAGGTGCTTGGGTCACTGGGGAGTAGTAGGTCAGGATTTGGGAGGATCATGGTCCTCGCCAGGTGTGCTGTTTTTGTTTGCCTCATTGGACGGTACTGGCTGACGAGGGGCGCTCTGCCATGTGCTGTCCTTTCGTTAATACGTTCTACTATCATCCCTCGCGTGCGCCCTTGGGTTTCCTACCGCTCTCCTCTGGATCCGGTTATCTCTCCTGTGGCTCTGTCGCGGGATTTGATTCTCCTTAGCGCCGCAGCGATAGATTGATGCGTGTTTTTATCGTCCACTCTTTTTTCTTCGAAGCTGTCGAGTCTGGATTGCCTCCGACTGTACCTGGTGAGCGCGTTGTTAAGAGGATTGCGACTTGAATGTGAGTGGCGTCGTCTCCGTGAAAGACGTCTGTGCTGTGCAAGTTATAAATAGTGTTGGTTCAAAGAGGCTGCCTGAGGGGACACACACACCCCCCCATTCTCCGCTGAATAAGAGGAAGCTTTAACGTGACGCGGCGGAGGTGATGGCGATTGCCGTCTTGGAACCCCTCCTGGTTCTTAACACCATTGTTATACCCTGGCTTCTCCTGAGTATCTGGGAAAGTCGTGTGTTGTGTTGAACCGACCATTCAGAAGGTAGGGAAGGGGTAACTTGTATATATTGCGTCGGTTCTCTCGCGGGGTTGTATATTTTGGCGTTTATGGTTTTGCATCGTTGTGGCACGTCTGTTGTCAGCGGGAGGCAGCTGCTTGTATATCTATCTGTCTATCCCCCGCTTTCGTCTTTGATCTGTTCTTGTCGTTTTCTGTGTGCGTGATTGTTGTATTTGTAATTTGCTACTTGTGATTGGGGGGGGAGCGATTTAAACACGTGGGGCTTTATCTTTTGAAGCGTGTGTTCGTGTGTGTGTAATAATAATAATGATGATAAGTTTATTGAATTTAGGCAGCCATTCGGCTGAAAATACACAGTTGAGATATTGTACGTGTTTGGTTTGCCTCACTGGTGTATGAGAGAGAGAGAGAGAGGTGTCCCCGGTTATGAACATGCCAGACACAGCGGTGGGTCAACACTCATAGCGACATCGATAGTGATATTGGAATCTGAGAATTTTCTGCTCCGGAGGCGTTCAAGTCTTTTTTTTTTTTTTTTTGCCCCAAACGCGACCAACAATTCTTAAAAGATAATTACCGATGATTACAACAACGTCGTTTATAACACTGGTAATTCTGACGTTGTAATTGGACGGTGTAGTAATTGATATACGCAGTGGTGGTGCCTCCTCCCCTCGGGTTATATAATATAAAATTGCTCTAATATCCGATATTGATTGCTTAAGCGTAAGACATGAAGCGGTGTTAGATATTATATAACACTTGATGTTGTATACCATCTGTGGTAAAGCTGTTGTTTGTTTAGGATATATATATATATATATATATATATATATATATATATATATATATATATATATATATATATATATATATATATATATATATATATAAGTCGTTGGCTTATATGAGACCGAATATTTGTGTTACCGGGTTCTTGCTTGAGGTTACACCGCGAGTGCTAGGGTAGGGGGTTACACACACACACACACACACACACACACACACACGGTTTTAATTTATGGTGTGTGCTCCGTTGGGAGGAAGCTCCCTGGGTCAGCCAGCTGGTGGTCATCTGGTACGAGACATTCTTGACACTGACGTTCGACCAACACGTCATCGCGGGGTCTTGAGCAACACAGAGGCTTATCACTTTTCTTGATTGCCTGGGTTTTGTGCGCAGTTCTTGCCAACTCCAGCTTGCTTCGTCCCGGAATGTGATAGAAGTAATTGCATATTAAATACGGTATTGTGTTACACGGGTTTGAATTCATTGGTAGTTTGCATTCATTCATGATTTGGGGATCTACTGATTTCGATTTTTGAGTGGAGGTTTGCGATGTACGGGCACGATGCAGAGGACAGATTAGACCACAGATGAGAAACCTCGTGTTTACGTCCGTCCACAGATGATCCTTAGTAGGATGGCAAACACTGGGAGTTGAGGAGGGATTCAAAGACTTTGGAAATGGTGGACGTCAAAGCAACAGGACGTGAGTTCGAGCAGTTAGAACGGGCACACTTCTGAGGGATGGGATGTACCAAGAGGGAAAAGTTCTAGCCTAGACACAGAGATGGAAGAGGCAAGCAAGCACAGGTGCAAGTTCAGAAGGCACGCTGTTGCAGTACACACGGGGAAGGATGCCACCAGGACCAAAGAGCCTTGCTTGTGTCCGGAGAGGGAAGCGCCTCTCGGACAGTTCGAAAAGAGATTACGGGCAGATCACAGTACGGGAAGGAGATCACAGTACGAGAAGGAGATCACAGGATTAGCGAGAGGAGCGCGAGGGGGTGAAGGAATGTTAAGAATCATCAAGGTTAGAGCTAAGAGGAGGATATCATTGATGAGAAAATCTTAGAATGTTAAATTGCAATATGTTAACTTTTCAAGTGATGACGCGTATACCGTCGAGAACAATAATGCAAGAAGGACATGAAGACGTTTGGCCTTGCCAAGGTGTAGGGAAGGTGATGGTGATGCACAGAGCGGACCCATTCCCCATTGACATGTCGACCGTTTCGCACCAAGTTGGCAGGAAAACCCGAGTCGTTCGGTGACGCCAAATAGAGACTGTTGGGAAATATGTCGGTTTGATCGTAATCCGAATGTCGGAATTAATATACGTCCGTCAGGGGTAGTAGGAGAGACGTGTGGAGTAATTGAATTAAATTGATGACTGAATTGTCGAGCTCACTTGCGTTGTCTCTTTTTTTTTTTCTTGTAATTGTAAACCAATTTTGAGGAATACGAGGCCACCTTTTGTAGCTAGGGTAGACCCCATACACCTGGCTTTGTTTTGATAGAATGGGTCGTTGGTTGGGGTAGATGTTTGTTGTCCATGCACCTGTGCCTGCGCTTGAGAGAATAAGGAATCAATTTCAGGTATCGTGTGTGGAATGGAAATTCTTATATAGTCATCGTAAAGAAAAGCTTTGATCTTTCATCCCTGCAGACCCTCCCTCCATGTGAATAAGATTTGCCTTGCCTTTTTGAAGGCGGAACGAGAAGAGGAGAATGATGAAGGTGAAAGCAGGAGAAGGGTAGAATGATGAAGGTAAAAGCAGAAGGAAAGCAGAATGACGTTGAAGGCAGTAGAACAGAACAGTGAAGACGTAGAAAGCGAAGATAAGGAGAAATGAAACGAAGGAGGCAATTGAAAAACAAGAATTTTGAGAGAAAAGAGAGAGAGAGAGAGAGAGAGAGAGAGAGAGAGAGAGAGAGAGAGAGAGAGAGAGAGAGAGTCGGGCATGGAAGAGTAAAAGAAGGAAGAGGGGGAAAAAGGAATGATCGAGGAGATAGGAGAGGTTGATGATTGGATGCAGGAGGAACCCTGGCCCAGATTTGCCCTGAAACCTTTTTAAGCACGACACTTTCACCCTGGAGTTCGACGGCACGGCCTTTGAGCACGACGGTTCGATGCTTAGGTGGAATAGCTTGGCCTCTGACTTGACCCTTAAGGCTCAGGTTACAGGTCAGGCCTTAACAAGGGTGGTCATAGCCTCGTTCTCAGGAGTTGTACCCTCGTTCATAGGGCCGTTCCGTCGTTCTCAAGGACTGTGCCATCATGCACAATCGTTTCGTCGTTCTCAAGGAATGTGCCATCATGCACAGTCGTTCCGTCGTTCTCAGTTGATTGTATCATCGTTTGGTCGTTCTCAGGGGGTCGTATCCTTGCGCACAGAGGCCGTGCCGTCGTTCTCAAGGGTCGTACCATCTTGCGTAGGGCCTTGCCCTTCGTTCTCATCTGGCCAGTGTTGCGATTCCAGCCCATATGAAACCTCTGAAGCCAAGTTTGGTGAAGCAAAAGTATCGTTTTGGCTGGGAAGGAGGGAGGTGCTCGGGGGGGTCAGTGCAGCCAGATGGACAAGTTGTAAGAGAGTTAAGAAGTCGTTTAGTTCGTCATTTGTTCACGTGGTTGTGTTAACTGTGTGTGTTGGTCGAGGGAGGTGTGTGGGGGGGTTAAGTTGATGCTCCACACGAGGGAGGTGTGTGGGGGGGTTAAGTTGATGCTCCACACGAGGGAGGTGTGGGGGGGTTAAGTTGATGCTCCAGACGAGGGAGGTGTGGGGGGGTTAAGTTGATGCTCCACACGAGGGAGGTGTGGGGGGGTTAATTAACGTTGATGCTCCACACGAGGGAGGTGTGTGGGGGGTTAAGTTGATGCTCCACACGAGGGAGGTGTGGGGGGGTTAAGTTGACGCTCCACACTTGATAAGACATTATTATTGGACGGAGGGGTTGTTTCGTGGATAGGCTGGCTGTCACCCCTGCTCCAGTCCAGGGAGAATTGGTTTTGCGTAGGAATACTCACTCACCAGAACACTTCCGTTGTTATTTTTCTCCTGCTCTCTTCGTGCTTTGGGATCATTGCTTCTCTCTCTCTAGTAACCCCATGTCTTCCCTCGTTTACTCTGTTGACCTCATTTCTTTTCTACTTAACTCTAGTAACCTCATTTCCTCACGTCTTTTCTCTAGTGACCTCTTTCCTTCCACACTTTTTTTTTCTCGTGACCTTATTTCTTCCCTGCTTTAGTGACCTTATTTCTTCCCTGCTTTAGTGACCTCATTTCTTCCCTATTTTACTCTAGTGACCTTATTTCTTCCCTATTTTACTGTAGTGACCTTATTTCTTCCCTATTTTACTCTAGTGACCTCATTTCTTCCCTACTTTACTCTAGTGACCTCATTTCTTCCCTACTTTACTCTAGTGATCTTATTTCTTCCCTACTTTACTCTAGTGACTTTATTTCTTCCCTACTTTACTCTAGTGACTTCATTCTTTCGTTAGGCTGTTTAGGAAGGATTTACTTTCTTTACGTAAAAGATGGCTCGAACCAGGGCGTGTGAAGTGGCCGGGGGGAACCACGGAGAGGTCCGCGGAGCCTGGATGTGGATAGGGAGCTGCAGTTTCGGTGCATTGCGCATGACAGCGAGGGAATGGAGATGAGCGAATGCCTCCTTTCTTCGTCTGTTTCTGGCGCTGCGTCGCTAACGCGAGAAACGGCGATCAAGTATGGTGTGTATGTATATATATATATATATATATATATATATATATATATATATATATATATATATATATATATATATATATATTATGTGATGGTGTGTGGATAAGCATTTATATTTGCGTCCCAAGTTCCCTCACGGGAGGCAGTCCGTACTGGTCGATTTATTATCTCGTAAGACCAGTTTCCTGCGGCTCGTTTTCTCTCGCGTTGCCCGCCCTTGCTCACCGGTCCTGTCCTCTTGGTTCGAACCCCGTGGTCCTGAGGTGGAGGAGGGGGACTCCTCTGTTGGTGTGGGGGTGATGGGTACCAGGAGAGAAGTGGACCTTAAGAATGATGTATATGGCGTCATTGTTGGTTGCGAGATGGTGTCACTGTCGGGGTATATCAGGTAAATGATGTCACAGCCTGGGTGTTTGAGATGATGTCAGTGGCGGCGTGTCAGGATGATGATGATGATGTCACTCGGAGTAGTAGAATGATGATGTCATCGTCGGCATGTCAGCAAGATGATGATGATGTCACTGTCGGGGTTACCAGTTAGATGATGTCACTTGGAAGCAAGATGATGTCTCGTGGGAGGCGATGTCAGATTGGAGGAGCGAGCGTCAGCAAGACCATCGCGTCCCAGGCTGATTTGAGTGTCAGGAAAATGACGTCGGCTTCAGGGTGTCAGGAGGATGTCACTGTGTCAGGGAACTGATATCACGGTCAGCGGTGTCATTGGAAGACGATGTCACGTGGTCCCGGTGTCGGTAAAAGATGTCAGTGTGGGAGGCGACGTCGTTGTCTGGGTGTGTGTGTGGAACATGTCTTTGTTGGAGGTGATGTCACTGTCTTAGTTTCAGTAAGATGATGTCAGTGGGCGGGCGGGTGAGGGGGAGGCAGTCAGGCAGGCGGACGGGCAGGTAGCAGCAGCAGCCTGCCTGGTGCTGAGGTATTCCTGGCCACGTCCTCTGTGACCTGTCTCTCTCCTGTTCCCCTCCTAACCCACCTCCTCCTCCTCCTCATTGCCGTCTCCTCCATCCCATCCCCCTCCACCCTCCTCCTGCGATCCATGTCGTATTTCCCCGCTCGTTAAGCTCTCGTTGCCTCTCTCGTTAATCAGGTGTATGGGAAGTGTGTGCGAATGCGTGTGTGCGTGCGTGCGTGCGTGCGGGCGGTGTGAGCGTGGTATGGTTGTGTGTGTGTGTGGGGGGAGGGGGTTCGTGCCACGGAGGGGATGTGGAGGGGATGGGTGGTGGACGAGGGGGTGGTGAGGGAGGAGAGGGGGAGTGTTGTGGTGTTGCCATGCGGGCGGGCGAGCGGCCGGCCGGCCTGCCCGCCTCCAGTAGAGGTCGCCCGTGTCACTTGCCATTGATTTCTACAATCTCTCTCACTTGAATGTCCCGTGCTGGTGGTGGTGGTGGTGGTAGTGGTGCTGCTACTACTACTACTACTACTACTACTACTACTACTACTACTACTACTACTAGTGTTCCAGCTGATTTCTTGTGTGCTTCCTGCTCCAGTTTGTTACAGCCGTGTTTGTTACAGATCCTCCTGTTTTTGTTGCTGTTTGGCCTCATGCAGCTGCCTTTGTCTCGGGCTTCAGCTGTTTTTATTTTTAGTTGGAGTTGTTGCTGCTGCTTTTATTGGTGTTGGTGTTGGTGGTGGTTATGCTGCTTCTGTTCCAGCTGCTACTGGGGTTCCTGCTGCTGTTGTAACTGCTGCAGGAGGGAACACCGCTGCGGGCTTCGTTGGTTCGCGCTGTACCTTCTTTCCTGTTGATGGTGCTGTTACTGGCCTTGTCTCTCCGCCAACGGCAGTGCTGCTGCTGTTAGTGGTCACCCTTACTGTTGCTGCTACTGTTGCTTCTGATGTGCCGTTGCTGCTGTTGCTGCTCTTGTCCCTCAATTCCTGACGCTACAGCTGTTTTTTTCTCTTCTATTTTTCTACCCCTTCTCTGTGTTGGTCTTTTAGTTAAATGTTGCATCTGTTACAGTGGATTGCTGTAGCCACTTCCGGGGGCCGTGTGGTACTTGGTGATGCGTTACTCGACGCGTTACAGCCGTTACTGTCGCGTACATTATTTTGTTAATTTGGTTAACGTGACATTTTGCCCGTGACGACGTGTTATACACTCGTTGGCGATATGTGATTGGCTGTCCTTTGCTGGTGGTGCTGGTGTTGGTGTTGGAGGTGGTGGTGTATGACGGTGTTGGCGGTGGAGGAGTCGGCGGCGGCTGTCGGCGATGGTTGGGCCCGCTTGTTCTTGTGTCTCCTCCTTGACCCTGGAGCGTCCCTTGCGACCCGGCCTTCACCCGTGACGGTTGGCTGGCTCGTCTCCCCCTCCCTCCCCCAGTGCAATCCTCCCCTCACCCCTCCTCCTAATGAATGGAGCAGCTCCGGGCCTCTCTCTCTCTCTCTCTCTCTCTCTCTCTCTCTCTCTCTCTCTCTCTCTCTCTGCTCGACCATTTTAATGGTGAAGGATGAATAGAATCCTGCTGACCTGAATCCTTTGGTTTGCTGAATGGAAACCCTTCACGCAAATTATTCTCCGTAAATTCTATTCCTCTTATCCCGTTGTGTACCGTGTGTATGCTCATTGTCCACTCATTCACCTCATCATAATTCTCTTTATATATATATTTTTATGAATAATAATCTGTGTACTAATCTTTGTTTGTTATAATGCTTCGCATGTCTCCGGTTGCGAGTACTCAGGAACGACGAAGAATCCAACCCCCCATGACATGTATATACATACAGTCCATACACGCAAATATATACATATATATATATATATATATATATATATATATATATATATATATATATATATATATATATATAATATAATAATAGTGATATCTGATTTTGTGTAATAACGTAATATTTTCGCTTGTCGCTGGTCTGCGTTATGCGGAGTCAGCAGCAAAGGAAACAACAAGTACATTCGCCAACCACCAGCCATGACATAAGTTACTTAAAAAGATCCTCACACAGAAATAATAATATATATATATATATATATAATATATATATATATATATATATTATATATATATATATATATATATATATATTATTTGATAGGAAAAGATATCGGATTCCCTGCGTGTGAGAAGTGACAACACGAGGGTGAAAATCTACTTTTTTTAATCAAAGGATTTGTCGTGCTGTTAGTGAGGGGCAGACGCAGCATGAGGTCAAAGACTTAACAAAAGTATTAAATGATTTGAACTTGAGAAAAGCGCGTCGTCAGCATAGGTGTTATAAAGTACTGAAAAGATCTGGTAAGAAGTATTTGAAGTACATCAATATGATAAATAATATTTTAAGAGCATATTGAAGATAAAGTAGTAATAATGTAATATTACCGGGGATAGGTGGAAGTGAAAGAAGGAAAGGTGTGTAGAGAAGGACTGAAATGAGAGGAGTGAGGGGGAGTGGGAAATGCTTTTGTGTTTTAATTTTAAGGTGAAATGGAATGGAAGACTGGAAGTTTGGGAAGGGCAGTGAGGTAGGGACTGAGATAAGTTAAAGCTGGTGAAGAAGAATTGAGTGATTGTGAGATGTGCAAGAGAAAGCGGCGTGCTGTCAGCATAAAGGTGTTTGGGCTGAAAAAGACATGAATAAGAGGTGGGGTAAGAGAGTATTTGAAGACTCCAGAGCGAACATGAAATGTTTGGAAGGAGGCGAGTAGTGTGAGGAGAACAAGAGAACAAATGGTAACATACGCGAGGGGAGCAGGTGGGGAAGTGATAACGGGCAAGGAAGAGGAGAGAAGAGATGGAATGAATATTGAGTAGGACTGTTGATTGTGTTGGATGATGGGGAGGCAGGTGTAGGGTGTTGTAAGGGCTATGGAGACACACGGAATGAGAAGAGACGTGGCGAAAGGTTTGGCGGAAGGAGAGGAGGTAACGAAGACCTTGCCTAAGATAAAGTGTGGCAAAGCGGCTGGAATGGATGGGATTTTCAGTTGGATTTCTCAAAGAAGGTGATAAGGGTTTCCTAAGAATTGTAGGAGTTTCGTGAAAATAGAAGGGACTCGAAGGGCTGGAAATCTCTCTCTCTCTCTCTCTCTCTCTCTCTCTCTCTCTCTCTCTCTCTCTCTCTCTCTCTCTCTCTCTCTCTCTCTCTCTCTCTCTCTCTCTCTCTCTCTCTCTCTCTTCATCTAGGGATAATGGAGAAAGAACACTGCCCACGTACCTCGCTTCGTCTCGTCGAAGGAGACTGTGAGGGAAGGGACCGTGGGGGCTGGAAATCTTCCCCTCCTGTATTCTTTTCCACTAGTGAATAGTAAGGTCACATGGCACAGTGATGCGCGTCATCTGGTATCTGTTGTTAACCACGAAGAAAAATGAAACCAGATTAAGTCCCAAGTGCAATTTCGTGTAATTACACGAAAGTGCCCTTGGGACTTAGAGTGTTCCATTATTCCTCGTGGTTATTGGCATATATACAGCGATTATCGTTCCTGACTGACGCATTCACGGCCGCCCAGGGTCGACCCCATAGGTTCGAATCCTGCTTGCGGCAGTCGGTTCGCAGTCAACCCAGCTGTTCAGTTTATCCACCTTAGGGGATGGTCAATATAATGGGTACCTGGTTCAGGCTAGGATATATATATATATATATATATATATATATATATATATATATATATATATATATATATATATATAATTATAAGCGTTAATGAGATGGCCTTGATTAGGGCTTGTTGCCCTTGCCGTGTCGGCGAACATGAAATGTATAAGAAATTTGAGCGAGAACGAGATGTCTTGGAAGGATGTTGATAGTGCGAGAAAAACAAGAGAAAAAATGGGCAAAGTAACGTCAGTAGACTGAAGCAGGGCATACGAAGCGGCCGGGGGAAACCCTGGAAAGGTCTGTAGGACCTGGTTGTCGGTAAGGAGCTGTGGTGTCGGTGCATTGCGCATGACAGTAAAGGGGATTGGATGTGACCAAACGAGGCATTTTCTTAGTTTGTTCCTAGCGCTACCTCGCAAACTCGGAAACTGCGAACGAGTATGAAACAAGTGTATATATATATATATATATATATATATATATATATATTTTTTTTTTTTTTTTTTTTTTTTTTTTTTTTTTTTTTTATACTTTGTCGCTGTCTCCCGCGTTTGCGAGGTAGCGCAAGGAAACAGACGAAAGAAATGGCCCAACCCCCCCCCCCCCATACACATGTACATACACACGTCCACACACGCAAATATACACACCTACACAGCTTTCCATGGTTTACCCCAGACGCTTCACATGCCTTGCTTCAATCCACTGACAGCACGTCAACCCCTGTATACCACATGACTCCAATTCACTCTATTTCTTGCCCTCCTTTCACCCTCCTGCATGTTCAGGCCCCGATCACACAAAATCTTTTTCACTCCATCTTTCCACCTCCAATTTGGTCTCCCTCTTCTCCTCGTTCCCTCCACCTCCGACACATATATCCTCTTGGTCAATCTCTCCTCACTCATTCTCTCCATGTGCCCAAACCATTTCAAAACACCCTCTTCTGCTCTCTCAACCACGCTCTTTTTATTTCCACACCTCTCTCTTACCCTTACGTTACTTACTCGATCAAACCACCTCACACCACACATTGTCCTCAAACATCTCATTTCCAGCACATCCATCCTCCTGCGCACATCTCTATCCATAGCCCACGCCTCGCAACCATACAACATTGTTGGAACCACTATTCCCTCAAACATACCCATTTTTGCTTTCCGAGATAATGTTCTCGACTTCCACACATTTTTCAAGGCTCCCAAAATTTTCGCCCCCTCCCCCACCCTATGATCCACTTCCGCTTCCATGGTTCCATCCGCTGACAGATCCACTCCCAGATATCTAAAACACTTCACTTCCTCCAGTTTTTCTCCATTCAAACTCACCTCCCAATTGACTTGACCCTCACCCCTACTGTACCTAATAACCTTGCTCTTATTCACATTTACTCTCAACTTTCTTCTTCCACACACTTTACCAAACTCAGTCACCAGCTTCTGCAGTTTCTCACATGAATCAGCCACCAGCGCTGTATCATCAGCGAACAACAACTGACTCACTTCCCAAGCTCTCTCATCCCCAACAGACTTCATACTTGCCCCTCTTTCCAGGACTCTTGCATTTACCTCCCTTACAACCCCATCCATAAACAAATTAAACAACCATGGAGACATCACACACCCCTGCCGCAAACCTACATTCACTGAGAACCAATCACTTTCCTCTCTTCCTACACGTACACATGCCTTACATCCTCGATAAAAACTTTTCACTGCTTCTAACAACTTTCCTCCCACACCATATATTCTTAATACCTTCCACAGAGCATCTCTATCAACTCTATCATATGCCTTCTCCAGATCCATAAATGCTACATACAAATCCATTTGCTTTTCTAAGTATTTCTCACATACATTCTTCAAAGCAAACACCTGATCCACACATCCTCTACCACTTCTGAAACCGCACTGCTCTTCCCCAATCTGATGCTCTGTACATGCCTTCACCCTCTCAATCAATACCCTCCCATATAATTTACCAGGAATACTCAACAAACTTATACCTACTTATATATACAGTGGTAGCAGTAAGCCAGTGGACCTGTACCGGCAGAATAGTGGCAGCATCATGATATTGTGCCGCTACCGGCAGAATTAATGAACCCTGTGGGTTCCGCTGCTGACCCTCAGCTTTAACTTCCAGCCACAGACCAGGATTCAAGAGCAGCGTCGGAGCAATCGATGGACGCCCCAGCACTTAGTAACATCTGTGTTGCCAGGCTTACATCGGCGGTGCCCCTCCTCCCACTCCCTGTGACATTACACTACAGGTGTTGCCAGGCATACACCGGTGGTGCTCCTCCTCCCACTCCCTGTAACATTACACTACAGGTGTTGCCAGGCATACACCGGTGGTGCTCCTCCTCCCACTCCCTGTGACATTACACTACAGGTATTGCCAGGCATACACCGGTGGTGCCCCTCCTCCCACTCCCTGTGGCAGTACACTACAGGTGTTGGCAGACATACACCGGTGGTGCCCCTCTTCCCACTCCCTGTGGCAGTACACTACAGGTGTTGGCAGACATACACCGGTGGTGCCCCTCCTCCCACTCCCTGTGGCAATATAGTACAAGTGTTGCCAGGCAGACACCGGTGGTGCCCCTCCTTCCACTCCCTGTGGCAATATAGTACAGGTGTTCTATTCTCTGTGGCAGTACACTACAGGTGTTGCCAGTCTTACACCGGTGGTGCCCCTGCACAGATGTCCTTGAATGCACCATTGTAGAGAGAACAATGTGTGTTGCTCAGTTGAGTGGTGTACTTTAAGGAGGCCGAGTGTAACCTTTGGATGTGTGTCTGGCGGGGGTCACACAGGGATTTTGCTCTTGTTCTGTGTCGCCAGGTATGATGACCCGACCCACTCGACACGACCCTTAAGAACCAGGTCAGAGGTCACGCCAAGGGTCGTGCCGTGGTGCGCAGGGAGATAAACGACAGACGATGGTATAAGTTTTCTCTGAGAGTAGATTTCGAAGTAGATACCAACACGTCTGGCTTGACTGTGTCCTCGAGACTTGCCCATACTCAAGACCTATCCACTCCGACCTGTGTGACGTCAAGAAATAGGTCAGGGTCAGCCACCAGTGACCCAGACGTGACTCGACTCTTCGCCTGATGCATTTTTGATGCCCGGGATGACGCTGCCGCCTCGAGGCTGTTGTGCCTTGTGTTGCGAACCTTCCGTTGTGGACGGTTTTTTTTTTCCCTCGTACTTTGTGAAGAGCGATTCATGAGAGAATACAAGTGGCTTTGTTTTCAAGTTATCCGTTGTCGTAACCGAAGAATGAACTGACGTGGTTAGAGGAAGCAAGTTTTTGTCCAGGTCTGCACGTGGTTGTATGTTGACCTAGTTACGCTTTGTGTTTTGCACGTGTTGGTGACCTTCTTATGTCTAGGGCATATTGTTATGGAACAGTCTCATAGGATGTCTTTTTGTGTCGTTGTAGAGGAGGGTAGCGAGACTCTCCAGGTTTCCACATTGGGAGAGAGAGAGAGAGAGAGAGAGAGAGAGAGAGAGAGAGAGAGAGAGAGAGAGAGAGAGAGAGAGAGAGAGAGAGAGACTATTGCCCTCTGTAATGGGATTCTGCTTCACTTAAGTCTCCTCTCATGAATCAGTGAAGTAGGAGGACAGGGCGGTGGTGACGGCCGGCGGCAATGAGATAACGCGACGCGTGGTAGAGGAGAGTAAGTACTTGCCACGTCCATGTGGTCTGCAGGGGCTGGCGGATGCTAGGGGATCGCTGTCTCCGTCGTCAGGTGGTCCCGCCGTCACCTTCAAACGTGAACCCTTGGTCATGACAAGTGTATGTCACTCATTAGAATCCATCCAAGGAGCGGATTAACATCCATAACTCTTGAGTTGGACTTTGCTAGATTTAGGCCGTGCATCAATTGGTTCGAGCCTGGAACTTGACATAACTGGAGGTGTCACACACACACACACACACACACACACACACACACACACACACACACACACACACACACACACACTCACTATTTTCATTCTTATTTTACTACCATTAACTGCAGGCGACACAGACGTTCCCTGCAGCGTGTGGTGGTGAGGTCGAGTACGTAGATGTGTAGCGGCCGTAGTACCTGGGTTGCACCTGGCGTATTGATGAAGTCTTTTAAGACCTGTTTAACCTGCCGGAGGTCATGTCTCACATGGGGGGGGGGGGACACTGAAGCTGTGTTGACACGGTGGCGACAATGTTTAGGTTAGAATCATCCCGTGTGGTGTTATATCACTCGCGTCGGGCGTATCTCTGTGGCTAGCACAGTCCGAGGGACGAAAGGTGATGAGGAAGCTTGGATCACATGGCGTACTCCCGTGAGGTACTAAATACACATGATTTACTGAGAAGCACAGAAAGAAAATGGATGTTATTACTCTGATGTCAAAATCTCCACAAACAGATGTTGATCACTATATTTTGGTACCGTAGGAGATTGAATGTGGAAGTGACCACTCGTGGAATGTTGAATATAGGGGTGGCCACGCGTGGTATGGTGAATGTAGAGGTGGTGGACGGGGAAGTGAACACGCCAGGGAGGGTAAGTTTGAAGGTGGCTGGACAGGAGATGGCCCTCTTTCCGTGTGTGAACCACCTCTCCGATACGTCGTTTGCCTTTCCAACCAACCAGAATCCCTGAGCTGTACACAGACAGCACACAGGCATTACCTTGTGTTTCTCGAAGCCAACAAAGCTCTAGACAAACTTTTGTTTATACGTATGTATAAGTGTGAGACGGTGCCTCTCCCTGATCGTCCTTTTTATCTTCCTTTCTTAATCATTGATGAAGATACACATGAAGAAGTCTTAGGATGACACGAGACGCAATGCTAATGCACTGAAATATGTGTAAAGACCGTAGGCATTCATACATGTATACACGAAGGCATTCATACACATATGGTTGCGTGCCGGACATACACGTATACACTAAGGCATACAAGCACATGCGGAGATATACGGGACGTAAGGCATTCATACATTGCATACACGAAGGCATGGAGACGCATGTGTTTGTTGCTAGGGTGTCACTGGTACGCCGGGGGAGGGGGGAGTTGTTCCACCGCCAGTACTCGCCCGTACATCCACACTTGGTTTATTGCAGTCTTTGTGGTGCAGTCACTCGCCTGGCCCTCCGCTACATTCCTCCCCTCACTGACCCACAAGCTTCTCTGTGTTAATGGCACACAACAACAAGCCCGCTGCTTACCCTGATGCGGCACAGCGAGCTTATTTGTTTGTGCAAACAGCAGACAGCGAACTTTTACTTATGCTAAAATCTCAAAATGAGTTTACACTAATAGCATATAGCTTATATGGCACAAGAATTTAGGCTAAATCATATTTATGAATATTGCTTCCATATATGTATGTATATATATATATATATATATATATATATATATATATATATATATATATATATATATATATATATACACACACACACACACACAAGTGAAGTGCAATGAGCGCGCACTTTCATGAAACACATAATGCCCTCCAACATTCGATTCGAACCTCTACCACTTGTGTGGGAGCTGAGTACTCTTAAAACTTGGCTATATAGCCTAGTGGTTAGCATACCCACCTCCCACACAACTGGTAGAGGCTAGAATCCTGTTGTTGGAGGGCAAAGCTCTTACACACACACACACACACACACACACACCAAGGGAGAGGGAGTTGTGTTAACAGGAAGTTGGCTAACATGTCTCTCGATACAGTATCACACCGCTGACCTGGACGCTATCATCAGGCAGATGATAGTGACCCGTGTCACCCACTGAGGTAGCATACGTATTGCCTTATATCATTCATGCTCCACCCGGAAGAGAGAATACATTACATTGTTACGTATCTCTGGAGCCAGCGGTAAATGCTCATGGCCATGGCTCGCAGCGCTACTGCCTGTGTCCGGGGCTCCGACTGCATGGCTAGGAAGGGATCGGGTTTATATATATATATATATATATATATATATATATATATATATATATATATATATATATATATATATATATATATGGTTTGTTGCGAGCCTGTCTAAATCGTTTAGCGCTACCGCGCTCACACACGAGATGAGCAGTGGGCTGCACTCAGTAAACTAGCCGATGATAATTGGAGTAGATCATGTTAATTGGGCGGAGTCGAATTGCAGTATTTTGTTTGTTTTTTTTCTGTTTGCGGGTCCATCGCTAAGCCTATTTGGATCTGGGAAGATAGGCGGTATTCGTCGCTCGAGCCTGGTTACGCTCTCATCCTTACTGATACTTCTTACACGTTCTGAATTTGGACATTATTTCGTATTGCCTTGCTGCTGCTTTGGCATCCTGAATGTGTCCGTAGCCGCTGTCAGTCCCCCCCTGCATCGCCCGTATCCTGACGGTTCGCTCTGCTTTTTTGTGACGTTTTCGTTCAAACGTCTCTTCTTCTCTGGTGGCTCATTCGCGAAGCGTTTCGTGGATTCCTTACGTCATGTGGCTCCCTGCAGTTTATCTGGGTACTGACGGACCTTTACGTGAACCGCCCTCTTTTGTGTCATGGGAGCTTGCCATGCCCGTGACACACTCGCCGAGCCCTTGTCGTCAGCATGTCCCTTCATGGCTTAATGTCATGAATACCCCTGTTCGATACCCGGGACTCGCACGATGGCACGACCCGTAAGACAGCACGACCTTTCAAGCATATGGTTACAACCTTCCGGTGTGACAGTGTCTGCTGGCTTGGGACGCCGCATTAAATCCCTGTAGGTCAGAGGCGCCCTTCCGTCTTAACTTAAGGGTCGCAGCGTCGTGCTCAGAAGTCGATCAGTCGCGTTCACTGGTCGTACCCTCGTCGGCGAGGGTCGTACCGTCGTATTGAAGGGGGTTGTTGGTTGTTATCGCTCGCTTCTTCTGAGGTTATTATTGCATTGGACGCCTTCCATCATTGGATTTCATTCGCTCTCTTACACAGTCCACAGTCCTTTGTTTGTACGGTTTACGTCCGTAATGCGTGACACACACACACACACACACACACACACACACACACACACACACACACACACACACGTTAATGATAAAGGTCATCGTAATCACCATAATTCTGTTAAGCCGCTGGAGTTTCATGTTTAGCTTGGAGATTCACGTGCTTTGCTAAAACCGGTTACTGTGTGCATCATGTCCAGGGATGATGATGGCCAGTGCTTTAATGTGGCTGTTTTGGTATCTAATATCCAAGGATTTTCAAGTCCTTTTGTGTGTGTGTTTTTTTAATCTGTAAAATTATCTTTAAGGTTTAATGATATTATGTTTTTGATAAGGATTTTTTTTCTTCGTTACGATTCTTAGAGGCACAGATTACATCAGTCATCTCACATATATTTCCTCTGATGGACTAGCGTTTTTTTTTTAGAATGGATTTTGTTTCGATTTTCAAGTATGTCACGAATGATGAATGTCGAAGCAATGTGTTCTTGCGTGGCAGAGTTAGACTGGTGGTGTGTGGCAGGTGAGTTACTGTGGTGGTGATGGTGTGTGGTTGGTGTGCTACTGTAGTGGTGACGGTTTTGTGGCAGGTGTATCACTTTGGTGAGGATGGTGTGTGGCAGGTGAGTTACTGTGATGGTGGTTGTGCTATAGGTGTTTTACTCTGGTGGTGATGGTGTGTGGCATGTGTACTACTTTGGTGATGATGGTGTGCGGCAGGTGAGTTACTGTGGAGCTGTATTGTAAATGAGGAGGTGAGTGAGTTTGGTGGTAGTGGTGTGTGTGGCGGACTGGTTAGTGTTGCGAGGTGTAGGTGAGTTAGTGGTGGTGGTAGTGTGGCGAGCGTGGTGGAGGAAGCTGGGATTAGCCAGCTACTGGCACAATAATAACAAGGCAGGATTGGCTTGGCTTGGCTAGAGCAGCTCTTGTGGCCTTTGTTGGCTTTAGTGAGTGGTGGCGTCCGGCCCCAACATCCTGGTGTGGCAGGCGCGTCATGCAGGCTCCACCACCACCACCACCACCACCTCCACCTCCACCACGGTGTTCGTGTTCATTCTCGACCTTTTGAACAAGACGGTACTACAGTCCCTGGTCACGATTGGTACTACCCTTGAGCACGACGGCGCCGTCTATAAAGCAAGACGGTTCTGCCCTTGAACAGGACAGGACTGCCCTTCAGCAAGACGGCCGCTGTCCTTGATCACGACGATGCGACCCCTCGGGATGCTGATGACCTGGTCTTTCGACGTGACCGCCAAGGGTTAAGTCAGAGAGGGAAGCCCATCATACCGTCCGATCCCGGTGACCTCCAGAGCCCCGAGGCGTCACATTGCTCTGGTTGCCTCGATGATTACATGCTCAACGTGGTGTTTGGTTAGGATGATGACATGGCTTAAGGTGGTGTTAGCCGAAGGCGTACGTGCGAACGTAAGGGGCGAATGAGGTGTGCTCGTGGCCCGTCGTTCGTTTTGACAATACGTAGAATCTTGATAAGGATGAGAACTGCTGGTGTGTTTATCACGAAAGCCGTGTCCCACGCTTTCCTGTTGCTGTTGGTAGTTTCTCTCTCTCTCTCTCTCTCTCTCTCTCTCTCTCTCTCTCTCTCTCTCTCTCTCTCTCTCTCTCTCTCTCTCTCCGTCCCAGAAATGATCAGTTTTTCCCGATTTTTGAATATTATGTTTGATTTTCACCCGTTCGTATCATTATCCCCCAGAGTCGTGAGTGCTTTCGTTATGGGTGTGTGGAGGGCTGTGTGGTTATGAAAGGTGTAAGGTTGGGTGTGTGTGGGCGGGGAGATTTGTGTGCTTATGGAAGGGATATGGGTGGAGGGTTTTGTGTGTGTGTGTGTGTGTGTGTGTGTGTGTGTGTGTGTGTGATAGGCAGCCATAGGGGGTAATTCCGGCAAGGACGTGTCTAGGTCAGTGGGGGAAACCAGATTTTCGAGGAAGGATTTACTTATTCATTTATGACGTAGGGTCGAAAATCGTGTGTGTGTGTGTGTGTGTGTGTGTGTGTGTGTGTGTGTGTGTGTGTGATATTGCTTTTTGTTGTACTCTGTTATAGTATGGCTTATTGTACTCTTGTACTGCTGTGTTACTTATTGTTGTACACTCTTTTTGCTTATTGTACTCTTGTGCATAATGTACGCCTGTGTTGCGGTGTTGCCGGTTATCGGTCATTTAACGACCTTATACCATGAATGTCCCAGCTGGCTGGTGAGGACGTGGTCAGGTCGGCTGACCCTGGCACCTGGGGCGTACGGCGGGCGGGCGGACGGACGGAAGTTCATACGGAGGCGGCGACTCGTGCGTGTGCACGGCTCTCGTCAATGTCTCGTCACAGAGGAGGGAGGAGAGAGGGTGTGTGTGTGTGTGTTCACTGGATGTATCGCTCATGACGAGGATGTGGATAACAGACGATCAGGTCACCCTGACGTGGAGTGTGGTCGTCAAGGGGAAGACCAGGGATGTAGCATGTTAGTAAGTCTTGAAAGACTTTGATGGATCACTTTAGCTTGAGGGAAGTGTGCTGTATAAGAACGCGTAGTTCGTGTGTTACTATGTCGTCCGAGGTCTCTAATGTATTAGCAGATTCAAACGTATACCCATGTATGTACGTACCCACAGGGTTGGGCTGTTACCTTTGGAATATACTGCACCCCGAAGTAGAAAAAAAAAAAAAAAAAAAATATATATATATATATATATATATATATATATATATATATATATATATATATATATATATATATCCGTATATTTTCGTGTTATACAATATGACACGACGGGCGAAGGATTATGACGTATGCTCTAAGGTAGTGCCTAAAGACATTCTTAAGGACTGATTTCTTTATATATGATTATTTAATGTGCGTAAAGCAAAGTATACATTGACGAGTACGCTATTTTTTAAGCAGTCATTTTGCATCTTGTTTCCTTTCTCATATTTCGAAAGTAATTACCGTACAAATTATTCTAGAAAATGCGTGTCTGATTCACGCATACCAACCTCACCGAGACAACAGGAGTTGTAGTGTTCATTTTGAAATCCATCGGACCCGCCTGTGAAGAGGATTTATTTGTTGGGTGTACACATTACCAGAGGACAAATGTGGGTGAGGCAGCGGAGCAGCGGTGGCTCTAGCCAGGGTGTGTAGGAGAGTGCCCGGACTGGAGAGTCAGGCACCTGCCGCTCTCAAAAAGGCTTGATTTTCATGACTCATGAGCAAGTTGTGAACATTTGCGGGTTCAAGTGTCACTATAGGCCCAGTCCTGGAAACTGTAAGGCAAGTGTCCTAAGATTTATATGAAGAACAAGAAGAATGTGTTTTGTGTGTGTGTGTGTGTGTGTGTGTGTGTGTGTGTGTGTGGGAGGGGGGCTAAAATGTGGGTTACCCCGGGCTGTACAGCCCCATTTGCCCTTCCCTAAGGCTTTGACTGACCAGAGGGGGAGGGGGTGGGTGGGGTGTGGGGGTAGTTTGCAGAGTCCACTCACCTGTTAGCGGAAGCAACGGGCAACAGTCGAGTCGCTTGCCTAACACTGCCGTGTCCAGGCAGCGAGATGCGCTCGGATCAGAGTGTGTGACCCGGAGCAGACCATCTTGGTGGACCAGAGTGTGACCCGGAGCAGACCATCTTAGTGGACCAGAGTGTGGCCCGGAGCAGACCATCTTGATGGACCTGTGTGTGGCCCGGAGCAGACCATCTTGGTGGACCAGAGTGTGACCCGGAGCAGACCATCTTGGTGGACCAGAGTGTGGCCCGGAGCAGACCATCTTGGTGGACCAGAGTGTGACCCGGAGCAGACCATCTTGGTGGACCAGAGTGTGACCCGGAGCAGACCATCTTGGTGGACCAGAGTGTGACCCGGAGCAGACCATCTTGGATACAAGAGGATACACGCCACAGAACACGGCATCGCGGTTGACAGCTGAGCAAGTCTAATATCAGAAAACGTATAAACCGAAGGGGTTAGAAAATGAACAGGTGCCTGATGTCTATTTGGAGTCCTTCTCTTGCGGTTGAGACCATGCCAGAAGAATGTTAGAGAGAGAGAGAAAAAAAAGAATGACGAGAGAGAGAGAGAGAGAGAGAGAGAGAGAGAGAGAGAGAGAGAGAGAGAGAGAGAGAGAGAGAGAGAGAATCTCACTAAAGAGATGCCAGGGAACAGCTGGCTGTGAGAATAAAAAGGATATGCCAGCTGGTGCAAGAGACTGCACCTTTTTTCCACTGGAGGAAAAGAGGAAAGATAAAGGAACAGAAGGAAAAATATTTATTAGGCTGTTGAGATATCCTTCCAAAAATCATGAAATGGCGGGACAATGAAGAACTTACAGCGAGGTAAGGGAGGATGCACAATACTGTGCCCTTGTGTCAGTCCCACATCATAGAACATTATTAGCTTTGGCCCAGGACGTGTAGACACACACACACACACACACACACACACACACACACACACACACACACACAGAGAAAGGCGCAGTAGTGGACGCTGGGAGAGTGGGGTCGGGGAGGGTGGGCAGGGTAGCATGTTGCAGGTGCAGGGGGGAGGACCTGTTGCCATGGGAGGTGCACGGGTGGGTGGGAAGGCTGGTGTGCATTCATGAAGGTTTTTGGAGAAGAGGATGAGGGTGGGTGGGAGGGAGGGAGGTGGGTGGGTAGTGACCTTGGGGAGGACTAACCCCCCCCCCCCATCTCCACTCTCACCCCCCACCCCCGCCTCCCTAACCAGCTTGGCACCAAGGGGGCGGAGGAAGAGGGGGGGGGGGAGGAGACCATCTGGGTGTCAGCTGTGGGTATATGTAAATAGCGTACGTATGTATGTATGTGCTTGCGCCTGTCTGCCCCCCTGCGTGCGCCTGGCGTGGGGTATGTTGGGAGTCAGGTGTGGTGAAGCATGCAAGCACTATGTGGCCGCTCACGGTGCCCTCCCCTTGGTATGCTTGCCGCTCGTGTTCATGCTGCACAATGCTTAGGTCTCGTGCTGCACACACGTGGTCTGAGGGTGTGATGGTGCACACGCCATGGTCTGAGGGTGTGGTGGTGCACACTTGCTGGCTTGTTGGTGCGCAGGCCATGGTCTAATGATGCACCCATCCTCATGTAATGGTGCACACGTCGTGGCCTGACGGCGGGCACGCTTACTGTGGTGGTGTACACGAGCAGGCATCATGGTACATGGAGGGTGTGTGAAAATGAGTGTCGTGGTGATTAGGCATGAACTGACGTGCGTCATAGGTGTTTTAATGTGTCCTTTAGGCTTGAATTGTATGAGATAGGAGGTTTAATTGATACTTTAACCTTGAATTGTACGTGTTAGGGGGTTTAATGGGTTCTTTGGCTTTCAGTTGTACGTGATAGGGGGTTTAATGTATGTCCTTTGGCCTTGAATTGTACATGATAGGGGGTTTAATGGGTCCTTTAGGCTCCCTCAGTGCCCCACAAAGGCGTGGATATGAAGCACCAGCGACGGGAAGATGGGGAAAACGTCCCCTCGGTAATCCCAACTCTAAAATCCTTGAAAGGTGGACGCTGGTGTGACTCTCCCCCCCACACTGTGTTGTAACTAACACGGGACTCCTTCCTCACCGCACCTTGAGGGAAGCCACATAACAACACACCCCCTCAAAGCCCTACATCACGTACGAGGAGCACAAGCAGCAGCGCCCCGGACGTCCGCACTACTGCCAGGCTCGAGGTGGAGGGGAGTCAGTCCACAGTTGCCCCCACAGTCCTGCAGTATCTGTCGGCACAGAGTCGACCTATCCACTGAGGATGAGCGCGCCGCTGATCAAAGCTCAGAGGAAGGTCCTACCTGACCGCGGTGTGTACTGGGATATCATAGATTTATCTAGATGCTAATTGATCTTTTTTTTTTTTATCAGTAACGAGGAGGGAGGGTTGGCAGCTGGTATCCGCTTGGGTATTTTTTTTTTTTTATCAGTAGCGAGGAGTGAGGGTTGGCAGCTGGTATCCGTTTGGGTAGTACATCCAGATGGTTGGTGGGTAGTTTGGCTTTTCCACGTTGTACCCCTGGGAGGCAGGTGGTTCTCGCGTTGGCAGGTTGGTGGAGAACGGCTTCACACGAACGCGGTGTTTGCCAACGGAAGGGGCATAATCCTGGTGATCACAGCCGACCCCAGATATTCACCGACTCTCCAAAAAACCGTGGTATTTACCCGTGATTACCTCACCTTTGATGATGCAGTTAACCCAAGCCCCCCGAGAGCGGTAATACTTGTATCTCAGCGAGTCAGATGCGTGTGTGTGTGTGTGTGTGTGTGTGTGTGTGTGTGTGTGTGTGTGTGTGCGCACTGGTCGGTGTATGGGGTGTGCGTAAGAGCAGGTGGTGTGCCCCACCCCTGTCCATCATCAGCATCTGCCTCGCCCGTCTTCAAGCCAGCCGACGTGACGGACGGCGACGGGGATGATGTAGCCTTGGGAGTGGATTATTGTTGTTGATATTCACGAGGGAAGCACATGGGTCAACTTCTGAACGGGAAGGATGGCAGGGAATGGAGGTTAGTTTTCTAGGGAAGAGCCAAGGTGTGGAGCAGACCCCTGTTGTCACACACACACACACACACACACACACACACACACACACACACACACACCTATTGATTCATTCCTTTCCCTCCGCTTGCATCTTCTTACCACTATTTGTTTGTTTGTTTGTTTTTCCTTCGTAGCAGTTTTGTACAAAACCGCTGTACACGGTCGTAAGAGATTTGGCAAGCTTATTTATGCTTATATGAACAGGTCAGATCTTCGGTGTTTCACGCCCGAGAATCGTTCGAAGTATATGCCTTGATGTGAGCCTCTTGTGTTCTTGCTGGACGTTGGAGGACCACATGGTTGCATTTTGTTCCCTGACACCCAACCCGCCTACTCCTCCTCGGACCAGAGGGACGAACTCTCAACCTGAAGGGTGAAAGGGAGTATTATCTCCACCTTGGCCACATACCTCATTGCCTTATCAGAAACTATGCTCTACCCTCGACAAAACTAAAGCAGTAGATATTATATTTCTGGAATTCCGAAAGGCATTCGACAGAGTCCCACACGTCAAATTAATGCATATATTAAGGTCCTTGGGGGATTACCGACTGCACAGGAAACAGGACAGAAGGTTGGTGACGTGATAGGAGGCAAAGAGCCATAATGAATGGTGAATAATCACCGTAGTCACCCGTTACTAGTGGGGTCTCCCAGGGGTCCGTCCTGGGGCCTATACTTTTCATCAGCCGATGTTGATGTAGGGCTGAAGAACTTTCAAGTGTGGCCCACAGTTGCAGGCGGCGCAAAGATCTTCAGTGCCATTCTAAACCGAAGAAGATAGGCTGCGGTCACCCCGTTTGGCAGACTGCAGCGACCTCTGGTGCGGAATTCAGCCTCTCTCTCTCTCTCTCTCTCTCTCTCTCTCTCTCTCTCTCTCTCTCTCTCTCTCTCTCTCTCTCTCTCAGTGCAGTCACTCGTTCAAAAGCAAAAAAAAGAAAAAGAAAAAAAAATTACTGTAGGACAGTTTTCTTTTACAGTACGTCCGTAACTGGTTTGCATTTTGTAGAATTATCGCTTGTATGAATTTAGTGAATATCGTTTTACCATTTATGTTGAGAAGCCACATTACGCAAGTCCTTCCCTTCGGCAAGATCTCGTGATAAGTGCTCGTAAGTAAGTCATTGAGTCTTCTCTTCTGCGGTGTTCCTGGTCACGATACACTGGGTTTGTGGGATAGTCAAGTCTAGGATGAAATGAGAGTGTGTGTGTGTGTGTGGCGTAGCATCACAGTTTAGGGCTGACCCGACGCCATCCAGGTCAGGTCACATCCGTGATATGGTTGTGAGTTTAGAACGGTACGTTCTGATTTACCATTCCGCTTGTCCCCTCTGTGTCTCATGTCCAGACTGTAGCATTCATTTTCCTGTCTTGTTTATATGTCTTTCCTCTCATTGCAGGTGAGTATTACCGGAGTGCACGTAACGTTGACGGGGAGCGAGGGAGGTAAGTACAAGGCAAGTGTGACTTCGTCGTGTATTGTGGTGTGTGGATATTAGACGTGTTAAGACGGAGGTAAGTCTCTCTCTCTCTCTCTCTCTCTCTCTCTCTCTCTCTCTCTCTCTCTCTCTCTCTCTCTCTCTCTAATGCTGGTGTTGATCACCGGGAACACATCCCGGAGCAAGGCGCAGCCTCTCTCACACTTCACGGTCGCACCCGCTTCCAGTTGTACCACCATCAGCGGCCAATTTACCGTGCATCCCACCATGTTCATCCTGTGAGCGTTAGAGCAAAAGGATTACATAGGATACAGAGGGTCTTCGTCAGACCTCATTGGCAAGGTGGTTGTAACATTAGATGTTACAGAGGTGCTTCGTTACATAAGCTTTCATATTTTTTTTTCCTTCTCACGGCTGTGTCAGATTCATGTACTTGGTGTGAATTGAGGAAACATTTTCAAACGTTCATATGTCGTATCCAAGATCACTGTGGTGTTAGGCGGCCACTTTTTGCAGAGTTTGTTGAATCTGTGTCCCTCTACCCTGATGAACCCTTTCCTCTGCAGAGCCTCCTGAAGTGAACGCCTTTTCTCTGCTGTTGTTTTTCTAGATGACCCCATACCACCGTAGCCTCACTCCTTGACCTCATCTAACAAGGCTCTCGTCTTAGCTCCCTCCTGCTCTAATAAACTCCCCGTCTCCCCAGTTTTTCCTCCCCTCCAGTCTCTCCCTCAAAGCATCCATGTTCTCCCTAAACCTCACCCTTTCCATCAGTGTGTGTTGTGCACATCCTGTCTTATCCTTCTCCATTCTCGACCCCTTTCCCATCCTCCGCACCGGCTCACACGATCCCCGTCCTTGTATGTCTTCCATGCCTCTCCCATAACTTAGTAGTTCCTCTTACTCTTGAGTGTGGTTGGAGTTGTTGCCATTAGTGCCTCTATATAGTTCCTCTCGCCATTACTGCTTTTGTTGTTCCTCTCACCATCATTACGTTTGTAGTTCCTCTCACCATTACTACGTCCGCAGTGCCTCTCACCATCACTTCGTCTGTAGTTCCTCTCATCATTAATTCTTCTTCAGTCCCTCTCTATATGACAGTATGAGCAGCTCGTGTCTACACTTGAACATCACCAGTTCCCTCCACTTGTGCACAGTCTGTTCACTGGGTTAGTAGTGGAGATCATCACTCCTTCATTGGTCATTTATCTGGAATTCTGTGTCGCGTTTCGTGCGCTGGTAACACAGTTGTGTCAGTCACAAATAATACCATTATCTGTGTCACGTCAGCCGGGCATCATTCCTGGGGTCAGGACGCGTGTAGCTAAGCCTCAGATAACACCTAAGAGACGACGTCGCTGCCTGCAGTTGTGTGGAGTTATGTAGAAGTGTTTGGGTCATGTGTAGTCCCTGGGGGTAGTGTAAAGGAGCTGGTAGAATACTGAATAGGAGGTGATCAAACACGTCAGGACACTGTTAGTACATTACCCAAAGGTGTGTTATTTATCAGAGTGTGTCTGTTAATGTAGGGTTCGATCCTGGGGTGAGGGTGTGCTGGAGTAGAGTCATTCAAGCGTGTGGTGTGGGTGCCGTGAGGTTTCGGGCCTCGGGTGAGGAGGGTATGTTAGAGCTGGGAAAAAGTGTGGTGTGGGGCGTGCGTGGGCATGATAGGCCGTGGCTGTTGGGTGTCCCTCCCCGTCCTACTCACTACCTCAGTAGTTAATTACCTCCTCATCCCCGCCATCCCCCAAGCCTTAGGGACACATCTAGTTCTCCGTGGCCTGTAGGAGGTGGTAGTTTATTGCACGGGCTTGTGTCCACCTTGGAGACAGGGGCCTCTCCGCCGGGGCTTCCCGTGCTGGCTGCTTCTTTTTCTTTTTTTTTTTTCTTCTTCTTTCGACTGGCTTGACGCAGGGAGGGGTGTGGGGGAAGAGGAGGAAAGATACAGCGTGTTAGCGTTGATGCGTTGGACCACCGCCGTGCGGCACGGTCTCACAGCGGGAGTCGGCAAATATACCGTGAGTCTTGCTCTGGCGTGGGCCTAACCATTCTTCTCAAGAACTTAAAACTCTTAGAATATGAAAGGAGTCACAGTGCATGAAATATTCACGGTTAGTATTCTGAGTTGTCCATCTGCTGGGGCGGCCCTTTTGTAAGGAGCAAACAACGGATGGGAAGCACCACCACCCTTCCCGTCTTGAGACGGTTGGGCAATGATTCCCTTTGTCCGGATATGGACAGTAACAGAACCAGACGTTTCCCAACTTTAAGCCTCGGCCTTTTGAGTCCCTGTGTGTGTGTGTGTGTGTGTGTGTGTGTGTGTGTGTGTGTGTGTGTGTGTGTGTTGATAGACGCTGTTTGACGTGCGGATGCGAGAACGATTACTTTAGTCGCTACGTACGGAACGATCGAGGTGATCTCCGGGGGCCGCATCCGTTGCTCAACTGATTTTTGGGAATACTTGAGCGTTCGACCGCGCGTGTTTACGCTCGCTCGAGTCAAAGAGAAAGTGCGTGCATCGCAGGCGCGTGTCCTTTGACGTGCCTGATGTTGTCAATACGTGTTTAGCGTCGAGTGCTAACACGTGTCCGGTGGTGACGAGTGTCAACATGTCGTCGCCATTCAAGTGCCGGTGAAGTCATTAGCTGTCGGTGAGGAGGCGCGCTCTTACCTGCACCGTAATGCATCACCAGACTGTCGCGCAAGACACATGCCAGGCCATGTGTGTCCTCCCTGGTCGTGTCTTCTCCGCTATATCCCATCCTTCCACGACTATTGCTTTCGCACACCCTATGCTCTTTTCTCCCTCGGTGTCTGTCGTAGCTTGTTGTGTGTCGTAAAGGTGACTACTATACGATCCTGAAGAGAGGAGGTAGTAGCGTTGAGACCTGTCTTCTTGCGTCACCTACACCGAAGGCTGGCGAGCGGCTGCACAGGACGTACGTCTGGTCGCACAGGGTCTTTGCCGCAGCCTCATCCGGACGTGTTGACGAACTCTTCTTCCTTGTTAGTTACAGAGGTGAGAGGAACCATGTCACACGACCTTGCTTCGTCCCCTGTCGCCCCTGGAGTATGACCGCCGTTGCCCTGCCAACATTTCTGTAGGACGGAGTGAGCACGGCTGTATGTGTGTGTGTGTGTGTGTGTGTGTGTGTGTGTACAGGTTAGGGCTACGATTCACCCCAGTGTATTGCCAAACCATCATTTGAAATGCAAAATACAGGTGAATTCAAGTAGCAACAAACCTTTGGGGTCCTAACGAGGCTGTTTGCGACAGTGGAAGAGAACAAACGACATGGTATCGTTGATACAATCATGGCTGGCGCGTCTCTGACGCGTAAACTAGCATGAGCTGACGGCTCCGTACGTGAAAGAATATGGAAAGTCCGTCTCACAGTTCGTATCTGTGTTCATTCTTGACAGGGAGGGAGTGGACGTACCATTGCCACCTGAGGCTTGGATACAACGCGAGGGGACACCACACGTAGTCATCGGGGATCCACGAGTTGCTACAGTACTCTATTAGCATCTCATCCCAAGGCCTTAAACCAACAGGTTGTGCTACAGTCAGCTGCGTACAGGGTCGACTTGAACAAGACAAAGGACATGACGTACAGTTTCTCTGGGTTCCCTCGCGCATTCGCTTCAGCCACCTTGATGATCGTGTTGACGACGTAACCAAATGGATGTGCGTTAAGCCTGACGTAGATATCAAGCTAGGCATAACAGCTGGATGATATGTCAAGTCCACACTAATTCCTGGTGGCTTCGAGGAAGGAAATCGACCGAGAGATAGCGTGCGAACAGGTATACACGGTAGGAAAAAAAAAAATAATCTTACCTCTTTTTGTGTGAAGCAATGTGACACCGGAGACGAAGGATTTTGAGAAATGCCCATTGGTCTGGCTTCAGATTGGTAGCCCTGCTTTCGTGATGTAACACATCGATGACAAGCGACATTTCCTGCCATTTGCCACAGTAAAAGTCACATTGACTTCATATTTCGATGGAAGTGACTCTAAACTGGGGCATGCAGTCTTTTTTTTTTTTTTTTTTTTTTTTGCAAATCTGTCTTACATTCACGCATGCCAACTGTACCGAGACAACATGAGAATATTGATCATTTCGAAATTCATCGAACCCATCCCTCAAGATACTTTTTTTCTTACCGTGTTCCTGTAGCATCAAGTATCATGACACCCTCGTGATGTATACAAGAACATGTAGCACCGTGGTACTGTAACTAGCCAAGGATTATAGCGCGTTACGAGCGTGTCTGGCAGGCCGAACGTCATCCTGCTGTAGGCACCACTCGCCCTAGGCTGTGTCATGCACCATACATGTCACAACACTATATAAATACAGTGATTTTCTACCGCCGACTCAGGGCCTCCAGGTCTCATGAGCTTTGTGTGCACATGACGTTCATGTAGGTGATGAGAATGATTTTGTTCCGCTCATTGTACCCAGGCCAGGCTAAGTGAGCAGGTAAACCTCTTCAGTATAACTGATTGTACGTACAGTACTATGTAACTCTGTCGCATGTACTCTTATTCAGCTCCACTGTCCGTCTACAGAGGTGGTAACCCAGTGGCCCACTTCTTTAACTTCCCCTACCACCACCCCACGTCACCCCTACATGTGTGTATAACGGTATTCAAGTTTGTCGAGTGGTGTGTAATACCCAGCCCACGTCATGTCATGTGGGCTGGTATAGAAAGTGGTTTAGAAAGAGCAGGGCCCGCCGGCTGTGTTCAAGCCCGCCAGCGGATCAGTTGAGGTCAGCCAGCCTCTCTGACCTGCCTGCCTCTCTCTGGAGGGGCGTGTAGGGCATGGCACTAGCGTGGAGCGCTTGGCGGAGGCAAGCAAGGATGTACGTGTCTCGGTTTTAATGCTTATCCTCATCTGGCGCGTGGTCATGAAGGCAGAACCTCGTCACGCACCAGTTAATCATACAGAGTCACAGAAGAGACGTGGGTGAACAGCGGCTCTTGCGTCTGGTACAGGGACAGAAGAGATGATAGACTTAGCTCTCACAGCGACAGCTCAGAATTATTATTATGAAGGAAAGATGTTGTTTCGAGTCTGATAATGGAAGAAGAGAGATCAGGCAGACGGAGATCATTGTCGTAAGAGCAGGAGAACATACAAGTCATTTAAAGAGAGATGCCCGTGAACTATACGCGTGACAAAGAAGGCACAAATAATGTCATTCGTGGACTTGAAGCTAATTGTCGTAAGAGCAGGAGAACATACATGTCATTTAAAGAGAAATGCCTGTGAACTATACGCGTGACGAAGAAGGCACAAATAACGTCATTCGTTGACTTGAAGCTAATAATTAGATGTGAGGTTTATCCTTGAATACATCATTAGTGCTCTCTCTTTAATTACTGTGTTTAAAGTCATTCCACATGTTAGACAAGCCTTTTGACGAGGAAGCTCTTGACCTGACCTCATTCATAGTAAGACGCTTGCCCACTCGTTTGTATCCATTACTACGAGGGAAATAAATAGACTTTTCTAACCTTAAGTCGCTGCTAAGATGGAGATGAGTTTTGAATGATTTTTTGATGGTTGTGAATACGTGTATTGGATCACCTCTTAACCTTCTCTTTCTCAAGCTTAATGAGATTAAGTCGTCTCGTTGGCTCTCATAGGATTTGCTTCTCAAGTCCGAGAGTCATCGTGGTCTGCTCGCATTTGTACATAAGCCATTTTTTTCTTGTCTTTTTTTTTTTTATTTTACTCGACTGGGGTGACCAAAGATGGCCACAGTATCCAGAATGGGGACGCACCAGTGAATCGTCACGAGTGAGGATAATTTCCCTTGACTTTTGCAATTCCAGAGCCCAGCCTACCGAAGAATATTGTTCGCGCCTCTCTCTCTCTCTCTCTCTCTCTCTCTCTCTCTCTCTCTCTCTCTCTCTCTCTCTCTCTCTCTCTCTCTCTCGTATACTGCCTTAGGTCACCGGGGATTACCGTACCTAAATCTTCATCCTCATCTACAAAATTCAGCCTGTAGCCCACCATCTCGTCTTCGCCTGCACCGGTATGCAAATGCGTTGCACTTACCGATATTTAAATTCATCGGCCACATTTGTGAGCCCAGTCCATCATTTGTCTGCGTCAGTTTGCAAGCTGCAGACTTTCAGTATCTGTTGTAGATATATATATTTTTTATCGTGCAAAGCATCCCATTAACGCTGTCGTTCATGTGTGTAAATATATATATATATATATATATATATATATATATATATATATATGTGTGTGTGTGTGTGTGTGTGTGTGTGTGTGTGTGTGTGTGTGTGTGTTTGTGTGGGTGTGTGTGTGTGTGTGTGTGTGTGTGTGTGTGTGTGTGTGTGTTTGTACCGGAAGTGCACACAATGATCAAGGTTGTTGATGACTTGTGCTACATCTGAGTGCAGTGACGTGACGCGAGCATTTCGTAGTGCAGGGTTGCGAGCCGGTGGGTGTTGGTGCTGGGTGTAAGTGGCCAGTGTAAGGGCGCAGTAGGTGGGGCTTGGAGGGGTGTAGATGCAGGGAGTAAGTGGGCAGTAAGCGACGCCCACCCTCTCACCAGCCGTGCATTAGGCTTACCGACCACCCGGCCACGGCGTAGCAACAGCTGTGGGTGAAGGCGAGGTGAGGCAGGAGGCCCCTTCCCTCCTCCTCCTCCTCCTCCTCCTCACCCTCTCATCCTCGCGACACACCCGCTCATCCATCTGGTTCACCCTTCCTAACTCATCCGACTGTCTTACAAATGGCAAGCGTATCGTTACGCTCATGATTGTATGTCGTCGGTGATACGTTGGCGCAGGTGGCACTCGGCAATCGCGGTTTTGGGTGTAGGTTGGGGGGCTCTGGGCGGCTTGGATGAGAGCCCAGGCCTGAACCAAAACAGAGGAAGGACTGGCACTGCCGCCTTACCTAACCTCACACCACCTGCCCGCCAGGTACTTAACCTCAGCAGCGCCACGCCCGGTATCCTCGAGCAGGACGGGACGACCCCCTTGAGCACGACGCCAGAACCCCTCAAGCAGGAAAGCACGACCTCTGAGCGCGACGGTACGACCCCGTTAGCTGTACGGGACGAGGACGACCCTCTTGGACGGGATGGGTCGACCTTTGAGCACGGCGCTGTGGCCATTGATTCCGATGGTACTACTAATCCAGCGATAAGACCCTTGAATACGACGGTACCAACCCCTCGAGCAAGAAGGTACGACCCCTTTGGCAGGTACGGCAAGGTACAGTACGTTACGCGATCCTTCGGGGTACGATGGTGCACCGCACCGCCACGGTGAAGAGGTTTAACCTCTGTCAACGGAGGAGATGTAATGGTTGCCCCACCGTTGTTTACATTACGGAGCATCATAACTCCGTGACCTCACACACAAACCCACAGCAGCAGCGGTTGGGTCAGGTTAGTGTTGTCTTCTCAACAGGTGACAACGACGCAGCACACACACACACACACACACACACACTTATTTTTACATCCCCTCACAAAGACTTCCCCGTGACTACTTATCTTTCCCTTTCTCTCGTAAACATTTGGAGTTTCTTATTGGAGGGGTTAATTTTCGGACCTGTGGAGGTTAGAATGTCCCAGGGGCAGCTGGAGAGGGTTGAGGCTGGTGCTACAGACTCGTAAATCAGGCGCGACTCATTAAATTCAGGTGCAGCCCCTTGCTTGCCTGCCTCCCGCCCTCCAAGACTCCGGCCTAATAGTATGTTCCTGGCCAGCACTTCTGATTACGTACGTATACTGGCTTGGATATATATCCTCTACTGCCTCCCCTAAGGAAGTGGTTACGTAAATAACTCCTCTCGGACCTCTCTCCTCTTCAGTTGAATAATTATTCGATAGACTATATTCCTCATATAGATCCCCCAAAAGAAAAAAAAAATAAAGGGTCATTGAAAGATACAACCATTAGTTTCAATTTCAGTTTATAATTAAAAAAAATATATTCTACCACAATGTAAAGCAGCACAAGATTGAGTTGTACCTCGAGGTGAATTGTCGTCTGTCCTTCGTACATCCATCCTCCCTCCCGAGTTATAGAGAGAGTGCGTCTCGCTAGTGTTGTGTTGCATTCAAGGGTCAGGTCAGATGTCACGCAATCATACCCGAGAAGTCGCGCTTCTAGGTCGCACCGATCGTCATGCTCAAAAAAGATAAGTGTGTTTGGTTCTGGCTCCGCATCGTTCGCCACCTTAACCCCTTCCTTGTTCAGGCCCTCCCTCTTGCGTAAACCGTCTGAGGCTACCGTACCTTCTCTCCTGTCTTGATTCTCATGGCAGGCAGCTAGCGACTGCTTGTGTGTACTTACGTAACAGACGAAGCCGACGTAACAAGATCTCAAGGGAATGTCCCCGAACATGGATGTTTAATCTTCGCCCGTGGGAGAGCGGCTTGTCAGCCGTTTGTTGACGGGTTCTACAGCATGCACCGCCACGCTTGATATAAAATGCGGGGAAAATAGGACGTGAGTTAGACTGAAGTCTGGGATTATGTACCTGGTGCCATTACCGTACGTGACCGCCTTCCAAGGAGGGTAGATTTATGACTCTGCAGCTTCCCCCGACGCGAGACAAAGGGGTTTAAAAACGGACGCACGGACTGAAGGATTCTAAAGCCATGATGTTACTATGTAAGCCGATGATGGAGAACCTAGACTATATGGCATGTCAAGAGACGGTGGTGATCAACTGATGTATTTCTGGTTGGTCGTTGGTTATTCATACGAAGTAACTCTACGTTTTGCAAAAGTATATCTAATCGTTCGTCTCCACGAAATTGTAAGTTCGCCGGTGAGGCTAAGCTTACCCACCCCACACGGGAGGGTCGTCGAAACAATCTGTTCCTTGGAACTGGGTTTTGTAGCCAGTGACACCCAATATTACGTATCATAAACCATTAATGCCCTTCAGACCTTGATTGCTGCATGGCACTGGCGTAAGAGATCTCGAGGTATTATGGCATTGTGTATTCATGCTAATACGACTTGATTATGCGGGAGAGCGTTAAGTATTTTTGTCTCCTGACGTTAAGGTCAGACTACATGCATCTCGGATTTCACATTGGCATTTCCAGAGTAAGTTTTGGTGATCCTTTTACTCGCGTATTTCCTTACGTTAGTGTTGGAGGCTCGTCTCCTTAGGTCAGTTTGTGTGTGTGTGTGTGTGTGTGTGTGTGTGTGTGTGTGTGTGGGGGGGGGGGGGGGGGGGGGGGGGCAGCAGGTACTGTCTTGTCTCCCATTTCCCCGGTCCGTCAACCTGTTGAAGCTCGCGTCCATTATTCCGTCATATCCACTATTGTGTGACTGGTCAGGCACAGTTTGCAAATGTATGTTGAGTTCTTGGAATTCTCCGATGGGTGGCCCATGATGTTTGTGGCTAATTAGACAGTCACTCGATTTATACCACACCAAACAAGGTTGGTGGTGGTTGGAGGTCGTCAGAGCTGAGGAGCGGTTCCTGAATTGGCAGATCTGAGGACATGTTTTGTGTCTTTCATTTCTCGGGAATAGTGTGTTGTCAGGATGTGCCTGCGTTACCGAGAGGGTTTAGAATACTGTAGTCAGTGTTTGGTTCGTGAGAAGTGACTCGAACACCAGGTTGTTACCAGATTATAGGCTCTGGTGATGTTAGTTGTGATTGAATTCTGTTCTGCTAAAGCAAAGTGTCACGCAGGTGAAATCTCGGATTGTTTTTTTTTTCTTATGTCAGACTGCAGTAGTATATATATATATATATATATATATATATATATATATATATATATATATATATATATATATATATATATGTATTCTTTCAAAGTATTCGCCATTTCCCGCATTAGCAAGGTAGCGTTAAGAACAGAGGACTGGGCCTCTGAGGGAATATCCTCACCTGGCCCCCTTCTCTGTTCCTTCTTTTGGAAAATTATATATATATATATATATATATATATATATATATATATATATATATATATATATATATATATATATATATATAAGGGAGTCATAGGAAGGGTGTTGCATTTGTTTTTATCTTTGACCCCGCGTAAAACGAATATATTTAGCTCATGAGATAATGTAATGTTCCTGAGACCTTAGCTATGTAAAGACTGAAGTGTTTTCTCCAAGTAATACTCGATTTTTATTATCATTATTGTCAAGCCAAAAAGTTTTGATAAGTTAAAGGACTCAGGTGGACGAGGGGGTTCAGGACGCCTGGCTTGAAGATGGCATGACAGGGAGTGTGTGTGTGTGTGTGTGTGTGGAGGGAAGCTGGTGTGTGGGTTGTCTGATCTGCCATCAACTCTAACGGTGTTTCCTGTGCCGCTGGTGGGAAGGGTTTTGGACGACGGTGGCGCACTGGAAGGTTTGGAGGAAGGCCAGCCACGGGTGATGCCTGCAGAGCTGCCCTATCATCATCCTGCGCCTACTGACACCCAGGCCTTCTGCTCTCTACCCACCACCACCACGACCTGCCCTCCCCTCCCTCCCCCAAATCCCTATCCCCCTTTCTACTAACCCCCCAACCCACTTACCCCATTGCCAACCCCCTCGCTACCAGCTACCCCCTGCTACCTACCCCCTTCCACCTATCCACAACCCACCTATGCCACTGCCTCCAACCCCCTCCTCCCCTCCCCCAGCCACCAACCCCACTGCCTCCTACCCAAGAACCAACAACCCCCCCCCCCGACCTCCCTACTGCCTACACCGTTACCCTCATAGCACCCCCGCCCCCCCACTTCCCCCACCTCCTTCACATCTTGGCAGGCACCCGCCCTGCATGCTCCATGCAGGCTACACCAGCGTCCTAAATAATCCCGACACAGAGAGACACGGTCAGCGCACACACCTGCACCGCAAGACTGGCACCAAGAATTTCCTTAGCCAGGCGAGGCTGACACATTGAGTTAGATGACGTCTAATTGACCAGTAATGTTAGGTTGACTGAGCCAAGGACTGTTGGTGAGCAGCAGTTCCCCCAGGTGCTGCACCACACTGTGTGGCCAGCTCCATCTCCCCAGGTGCTACACCACACTGTGTGGCCAGCTCCATCTCCCCAGGTGCTACACCACACTGTGTGGCCAGCTCCATCTCCCCAGGTGCTGCACCATACTGTGTGGCCAGCTGTTCCTCCCCCAGGTGCTGTAACATACTGTGTGGCCTGCTGCTACTCCCCCGAGGTGCTGTCCCATACTGTTCCGGTTCGCACAGCTGACCTGGGTTACTCATATGTCCCGGTTCATGCGACTGACCCGGTGTCAGAGCCGACCTGGATCACACAACTGACCCGGGTCAGACAGCTACGTCTCCTCACACAACCGAGCCGGGTCAACGCAGGTGACCCGGGTCACACAGGCGGCCGAGGTCAGAGAGCTGACCCGGATTCAGCGGCATGGACTGTGTCTCATTCAGGTGGCACAGTCGCTGATGGGGGTAAGGCAAAGACCGTACTAGGGGTCGGTCACACGGCTGGCATAGCTGTGCATGGTGGGCGGGGGTGTGTGTCCCTGATACCGCTGGTTACCTGGGTCTATGAAAGTGATGCTTCCCTCCTCACACACACACACACACACACACACACACACACACACACACACACACACGCGTGGGGGCGGCTCCACTACAGTTTGCGACGGCCTCTGCCAATTTGAGATACGTCTCTCAGAGTTGACCCCTTCCTGAGCACGATGTTACGACCCCCATGATCACGACTTTACAAGACCACCCATGAGCACGACGGTACGACCCGCTGGGCACGGAGCTACGAACGACCCATGAGCGCGACGGTACGACCTTTGAGCACGTTGGCACGAACTTTGGGTTATAATTTCCTTCAATTTAACACCAGTGATGTGGGCTCTTTATCTTTTTTTTTTTTTTTTCATGTCATAGCACTATTGGCGGATGACGCGAGAGTGTGAAAGATAATAGACACAAGACACACAAGACTTTCATCCTGAAGATAAGAAATGCGTGTGTGTGTGTGTGTCAGGCAGGACTGGTTGAGGTCCAGCCCTGTGACGGCCTCAAGTCAGCAGTAGCCCATTCCCTGGTGTGCCATCGCTCGCACAGTTCGTCGTGTGTGTGTGTGTGTGTGTGTGTGTGTGTGTGTGTGTGTGTGTGTGTGTGTGTGAGATTTGAGTGTCCGTAAGGTATATATATATGTGTGTGTATGTTAGGTGTAACGACGTTAGGTATTAGTAGAAGCAGTTGGAGTGAGACATACTTTGGTAGAGGTGATTGACACTTCTCCATCTGCACCTGTGGGGGTCAGACACCTGGCAGGTGTGGCTTGACTATCGTAGATATTTTATTCTCTGTATATTTTAACCTTCCGAGATGCGGTCACGACGCCACATGCTCGCTGAACTCTGAACACTTGTCTCTCCCGGGCTTGTGAACAATTGAGTGGCACCAGATCCATAAGTCTTCTTCGGATTTAATAACCCCAAGTTGAACCATTTACAGTAAGGCCTCACTCACCTCGGAACCTTAGACGGGGCTCTGAATTTGAAGACCAAAGACTTTTGGCCTCGGAGGTTAGTAGAGATTTTGATGTCATTTCATAACAATGAACCATCCTGATTGTACTCCCCTATGATATCCCCCATCTGGTGATTAGGGTGGTCCATGAACTGACGTAGTGAACGCGCCAACCATCGTGTAGTGGGGCTCCGGGAAGAATATGAGATTTCACCTCATTCGTGATGTTCCTGGGGACAGATGTTACAAGCCAGTGTTTGTTAAACATATCCTTGCGACGTGGCCATGAAGACATATAATGCAGGAGAAATCATTCCTTTAGCTTACCTGGGTTCGACTGTGATTACCGCCTTTGACCTGCGTATTGGCGTTAATTTCTCAGCCAGATACACTGGCCCGTCGTGTTGGTGTCATCCAAAACTTGAAAAAAAAAAAGACGCATTACATGCGTTCGGTCCGTTGCGCCACGCCTTCCGTGGCCTTATCATGTTCATGGCGATCCCAGTTGTCTCATGACCTCGAGGTGAAGAGGTCGTCAAGTACGGATTAATTATCTTGAGTGATTCGTCCCGTGGATCGAGGTCATCATGAAATAGATCATTTATTGATGGATGGACGTGAAAAGATTATTACGTGATATAGTTGGCTTTTTATCATACGAATAGACGTTTGTTTTTTTTTCTCAGCCGTTTGGTATAAAAACGCCTCAGGAGCTTTGATTAATCTGATCATTCTTCTTACGGGGGAGACGGCGGCCACAACTAGGGCATGTCGCCCCCTCTTCCAAACGGTCACCGTATGTGAAAAAGAGATCAGGCGAGATCGTGTGTGGTTCTGGGGGGGGCCAGTGTGAGGGGTCGACAGAGGTGGGGCATGAGGTGCTCCTTCAGGCCCCAAGGTCAGGAAGTAGGAGGAGTGGGTGTGAGGGGGGATTAACCACGTCCTGTATATCACTCCTCCTCGGCCAGGTAGGTAGGTCAAGGTCACCGATCCTCCTCAACACCCGCCCCCCAGCAGTCCCCTCCCTTTATCCACCAACAGGTCGGCCCTTCCATTCCGTGACAGAGACACGTCTGGGGCGTGACTCTGGCCGTCCAGGTACGTACATCCCCTTTACCACGTTGATACACACACACACACACACACACACACACACACACACACACACACACACAGGGGTGTACCACCGGCCAACGTAGATATTCAGGCCACTGTCACGGGACGCTGAAGAGATGTCGTGGGACATCAGAAGTGTCTTGCATCGTTGACGACCCTCGGATGAAATTAGTCGGTCCCTCCTGTGATTTAGGGTGTGACAGTGGTGAACCACGTGTGTTTTTTGTTTATTTTAGCTGAGACGGCAACTGAGGCCCTATGAAGGCCATCTCTTTAACGCTATATATATATATATATATATATATATATATATATATATATATATATATATATATATATATATATATCCCTGGGGATGGGGGATTAAGAATGCTTCCCACGTATTCCCTGCGTGTCGTAGAAGGCGACTAAAAGGGGAGGGAGCGGGGGGCTGGAAATCCTCCCCTCTCGGTTTTTTTATAATTTTCCAAAAGAAGGAACAGAGAATTGGGCCGGGTGAGGGTGTTCCCTCAAAGGCCCAGTCCTCTGTTCTTAGCGCTACCTTGCTAATGGGGGAAATGGCGAATAGTTTGAAAAAAAAAAGTATATATATATATATATATATATATATATATATATATATATATTTTTATTCATTTAGTTATCTATTTTGCAAAATAGATAACTAAATAAACTAAATGAATAAATATATATATATATATATATATATATATATATATATATATATATATATATATATATATATATATATATATATATATATAGGGGATGAGGAGAAAGAATACTTCCCACGTATTCTCTGCGTGTCGTAAAAGGCGACTAAAAGGGAAGGGAGCGGGGGGTTGGAAATCCTCCCCTCTCATTTTTTGATTTTCCAAAGGAAAGAACAGAGAAGGGGGCCAAGTGGGGATTTCCCGCAAAGGCTCAGTCTTCTGTTCCTAAAGCTACCTCGCTAATGCGGGAAATGGCGAATAGTATGAAAAGAAAAAAAAAAAAATATATATATATATATATATATATATATATATATATATATATATATATATATATATATATATATATATATGTATGTATGTATATATACACACACACATTTATATCCTAATTTGAGCAAGGTACCCATTTTATCGACCAACCTCCTAGGAATGGATGAACAGCTGGGTTGACTGCAGACCGACCGCTGCAACCAGGATTCGAACCTAAGCGATCGACCCTGGGAGGCCCGTGAATGCCTCACGGTCAGGAACGCATCGGCTTCACCGCGGTGTGTGTGTGTGTGTGTGTGTGTGTGTGTGTGATACCTCCATCAGTCGTGGCCATTATGCAGACGTGAGGTCCAGGGCGGGTGATTCACCTACATTTTTAGAAATGTCAATAAGATATTTGCGGGTCTGGTTCGGGTGGAGCCACAGGTGTTCTGGTGGTGGTGGTGGTATGCCACACGCTAAGCTGCGGTCATTGACCACCCCGGTTCCACCAACCTCCGCAGGTGGAGTGGCTCTATATTCGCCCGGGGAGTGAGGTTCTTCTTTCTGTCGTCCTCCCCAACCCTTGGTTCGGCTTGCAGAGAGAGAGAGGAACGCGCGACGCCACCCGGTCGATCGTAGTCGTCCCACCACTGTTCTCCGAAGGACTATTTTTGACGACCTCTGAGCCTGGTGGTGGGCGAGGAAGGGAGGGGAAGAGGAAGGTCTGTCATTTCCCTACTGGCAACCAGACCTTTC